>NC_050516.1:11073867-11159494 GCF_002922805.2 Oryzias melastigma | reverse complement strand
GTTTGCGCGGCGTGATGGCACACTTTTAATTGCGCTTTAATAGAAGATCCAGCGAGGAATGAAAACGCTCTTAATCACGTTTTATGACCTTGTCACGGTTCTGGTGTCAAAGTGGAAAAAATGTGCCAAAAAAAAAAAAGTTTTTCTCATGAAATCTCTCAACAAGTTGGAAACTTCTGCAGAAATCTAAAATAGTGTTTTTTACTCTCATGTCCTGCTGGATGTTTTTGTAATTTAAAGCAATTAGATTGCATTGAAATATACTCATTATGATGTTATAATAAATTTTGGAAAATGTTCTGCTGATGTATATTTTTCTAACCCATAAAAGAAAATAAGTCAAAATATTATTTTTCTGGCTGTTTTATTTATACTAAAATGAATATCAGTCCTTTTAGTTTAGTGGAATCCTTAAGTTTGAAGTGCTTCACTGTGAAGCTGCGAAAAGCTTTAAAAAAACAGATTTTTATTTGAGTTCAACCTTGAACTATTTACTTACAATAAGCTCTAAAAAAATTGTTGGTTCTTTTTAGTGTTTTGCTCACAAACGAGGCGTCCCATTAGGAAAACAGAAAAGTGTTTGTGAGGCCGAAAGATTTAGAAGTTTTAAACAGAGCGATGTGTAGAGGAAGCCAGAGGTGTCAGATTGAATCCTCCGTCTTTCTTTTGCGCGCGTGTAAGTCTGCATCGGCATTGCCACCTTTTCTCTTCTGACTTGCTTCAACACTTTTCCGTCTTTTTTTTCTTTCCCCTCCACAGCTGTGTCTTTTCCATGTCCTGTTTTGCCTCATTGTTTGTGGGAGTAACTGGTGTACAGCAGATTTTAATCTGCTTCAGACTCTTTTCTTCACCAGACAATTGTTCCTGCTGTGCTCACTGGCACTTACTTAAATGATGATTTTTTTTGTCCTGTTCTGCATGAGTGTGTGCCTGCATGGAAGCGTCCACAGACAATAATGGCAGGGAATCATGTGTGCTTTAAAACCCCTTCAGTCAGATTAAAAGCCACCAACATGATTGTATTAGTCCATAAACTCCATCAGAGAGTCCTTACCTCCAATATCACGTATCGAAACATTTTATTTCATCTGAGTGTGTGTGTTGGAGAGTGCTTTTTCTCCCAATCCACCTGTCCTGTTGGAGGGAAAATGTTTGAAGTTTTAAATGTCTCTGTTTGTTCGTCCGTCCGCGCAGCAGCAGTGGCGCTCTCTTGGTGGAAAAACTCAAACCCACAAGTCTGAGTGGGCTCCAAAGTGATGCTGAAGAGCGCCCGTACACGACACTGCCATACGTGTTGGCTTTGACCCGTGATGGATACGCACACGTTCACTTCAAATGCTGCACTTAATGCATCACACCTTTAAAAGCTGCATGTTCTAGATCCTTTCAATGGCCGTGAAAGGAAAAATATATTTATTTTGAACTACATGAAACTGCTTCACCGTGATTTGAAATTAAAATGTATTTTCTCGAAATGTTCGTTTGTAGTGAGTGTTAATGCATAAATGAAGATGGAAAGCCAGCAGCAAGTGGAAGAATGCTCTGACTGTGTACTGAAGTGATTGACTGCACTGTGAAATTGCCGCCACATTGCTTTAGACTGAGGCCTGATTATACATGTGGTTCTAATTGAACCTATTATTCAGGAGAAGTTCAAGTCGTGTGAAAGTGTGTGTGCGCGCTCAAAACGAATGTCACATATTTATGAAAGATGAGCTCTTTTACTTGAAAAAAATAAAATAAAAAAAAGTGTCCACATGTGGAAGAGAGCGGGCGCTGTCACTCCTGGTGTGGCGGCAGCAGCATGAGCTCACCCCTCTGAAACGTGGGCAGTAAGGTGAACGTTTGCTCTGACACAGTCATCGACAGATCCTCCGAAAGAGGCATTTTTTTGTTGTGACGAACCCAGACTGGCGTGGATGCTACCACAGCATGAGCCCATTAGCAGCTGATGGATGTGGGAAGAAGTGACCCAACAGCTCAGAACGGAAGAGAGTGTTTCCTTTGGGTGGAGGAGAGATAGAAATTATGAGGGGAAGGCAGGATGATGTGAGGGAAACAACTGTGTCAGTGGTGTAGGCATGGACTACTACAGCCGAGGAAGCGTTAGATCAGCCTCTCTGGAGTGCGCTTGGCACCTGAGGAGGGAAGGAAAAGGACTGTGGAGTCCGGAGCCTCCAGAAAGGCAGTCAGAGCTCAGCTTGATTCCTGACACAGAGGATCTTCAGGTCAGTGCCACAGGTCAGGTGGAGCACTTGAGCTGGTGGGAGAATTCCTGAGCAAAGAAGGGAACTGAGAGGACAGCCTGTGGTGCTGGAGCGGAGCATCTTCATGAAACAGCGGTCGTTGTATCCCCCTGCTAACTCTGCATTGCTCCTGACAGCTGTATTTGTGTTATGGATTTTCCTTCAGTCCGTTCCGTCTCCCTCTTCTTCTCTCCCTCTCGGTAGTCGGCCCCCCTCCTCTCCGCCGTCACCGCCCTTTGACCTTTTGTGAGCACTTCATCAGAGAGCCGTTGGTGTTTTCTAAAGCCCGGCGACAAACTGACAGGGCAGCCGTCAATCGAGGGAGCGCGGCAGTGGAGGAGCTTCCCCGTGAATAAACTTTTCCGGCGTGAGCGCGCGTCGCAAGGAGCGGCTCGGTGACAGCTGTGAGGCGCGAGACTCAGAGAGTCACGGATGGATACACGCAGGGAGTCGCACGTTTAATAAAGCGTCTAACTGTAGAGGAGCAGCTCTCCACTGCTCATTTGACTGCGCTGCTGCTTCCATCGAGTGATGAAGCGCTGAGACTCACACGCGCAGATCCTCGGCCTTCAGATCGAAAACACATCAATGTTTTCTCAACACTTTTATTAATGATGGAGTTATCACTCAAAATCAGGCTGATGTGTTTTGGCATTTGTACGGTATTGTCCACATTACTTCAACTTGGAAGACTTAAGATTATCGGAAAAAGCCGCGCAGCGTTTTCCCCTCATCCCTGATCTTTTCCATCCCGTATTAAAAGGAGGTAATAAACATTTAAATGCATCTCATTAAGTTTTCTAATCCTCAAAGTATCGAGATGTTGGCGAAAGTGAGGCTGGAGCGCGGCTGCTCTTTAATAGTATTAGTATTTGTGGTATTAGTTCCACGGACACGGGATGCCTACTTAAGCTATTAGCATGTGAGGCGCCGCAGGATGATCCATCCTCTGACAGGACGAGCTGTTAGCCAGTGTTTAAACCAAATCACAATAGCCTGCCTGGGTTGACAGATTGACAGAGCTCCGGCGCACCGCCCGCCTGGGCCGCCCCTTCCTTCCTCCCCAACTGCACACCACCAGAAAGATTTATCCAGAAAGAACAGAGCCGGAGAATTTACTTTCTGAAAACTTGGGGAGGAAATACTCTTTTAAAGCTTGTGATGAGCGCAATTGGCCCAACAAATTATACTTTTTGGCTCATCTTTTTTTTATTTTTTAGTCCCGACAGACTACTTTTGTCATTATATACGAGCAAAAAAAAATAAAAAATACTTTTGTGTTTACATGTGGACGTCCAGCTGCAGTTAACTGTCAGTCACTCAGTGACCTTTCACCTCTCCTGCTTTGGACAAAATTCCTCAAGTTTTAGGTTGAAAAGAAAGAAAAGCAAACAGGTTGCTGCTTTCAGGAGTCTAATTTTTCACCTCAAAAATAAACTTTTTTTCAGAAACATAGATTTGGCAAAAATATTACGAAACACAGCGTTATACGTATTGACTGTTTGAATCAGAGAAGGAGAAAAAGAACGAGAACAGTTTTTTGGTTAGCTGGTTCTGGATCCACAGGAGCCGTTTTTTTTTTTTTTTTTTTCTTGCTTGGCTGCTTTCTGAGCATTGAACTCTTGTTGGTGTGTCACACATGCACGCCTGTGTGCGGTGGGCATTGTTGACCAAGAGACATCTGCCACTAGATTATTCCCAGCTGTTATCTGAATAATTGTGTAATCCCCCACACCCGCTCCTCTCCTCCCTCCCTCCTCCTTCCGTCCCATCATGCACCACATCGCTTCGTCCTCCGAGTCAGACGGGGAGTGACAAGTGTCTCTCCGGACGGCACGCTAGGCGTCTTCAGGAGTGTTGATGAGGCGGTGCGTTTGCGTGTGTAGCCCGAGCGGTCACCGGTCATTGTCTGACATTTGTAGAGAGATTTAAGCCCCCCCCCCTTCCCATCACCTCACACACACAAACACAGACACACAAACTCATCTCCCTTCCACCTCTCCTCCCTTCCTCCCCCGTGGCTCTCGAGGAAATAAAAGTAGCCTAATCCTGCCAGATCAAGGCTGCTGTCCACCACAGCTTTACCAGCCTGTGAATCCGAGCCAGCTCTCATGTTCCTGAGCAGGAGAAGAGGGTGGAGCGAGTGTTTGCGTTCTGACCCTTTGGCCTGTGAAGCATCGATGGGGTGACAACAGCAGGAAAAAATAAGCGAAGAACAGAAAAATTCAAAATAATCAAAAACATCTGTCAATGAATACAAATATGTTTTCTCTAAAACAAAAACTTTTTTAAATAAAAAAAAAGGAAAAATCACATCATTTCCTTCAGAAAACCAGGTGTTTGGGGCTCTTTCTGAGTATAAACGCCTGTCGCTCTGGAGGCGACGCGCACGCAGAGAGCCGGCGCTCCTGCAGTCGCCACGCCGCCTTCATCTCAGCTGCGTGGTCTGCTGGAGAGCGTTCATCTCCCTGCTGGAGTTCAGTCGTCAAAGTAAAGGACTCGGCGCTCGCTGTCTCTCTATTCTCCTCGCTTCTTATTGTGTTGCCCCCCCCCTCCCAGCGGTCTCTCTGCACTCTTCATTAAATCCAAGATGTCATCACAGTTTACCTCCAACACTGGCTTCCTCTGCTCAGGCTGTATTTCATTTGGAATAATTTATCTTGTATTAGTGTGTGCATGAGTGTGTCACACTTTTTATTTTTCAGATCAAAAACATTAAAGTATTTAAATTAGGAGATTTTTCTGAAATAACTTTTAAAAATTGGATTATTTTTCATACTTTCAGCGTAGAAGCAGCTGGAATGTATTCACCCAAACAGCTTATTTAAATTTCCAATCGAGACAAATCTCTCTCTTTTTCTAATACAAAAAGGTTTTTACTGTTTTTCAAAATATAGCTGGAGATTTCTCCGAAAAACCTTAGAGGACTGGACACTGGCTTGTCAGATTAGCCGGAGCCAGAGCGCCCATTCATCCACTGAAGGTCAGTTCTGCTGTTTGCAACCTGTAGGCCTAATCGGCAACTTCAGTTGCAGCAGGTTTCCATTGTCTAAAGGTCAGTCAGGACCCGTGCATTAGCCTCTTCGAGTAGTTAGCATAAAGGAAGGAGGGGACTCCGGGAGGAACCAAGGACTAAAGTACAAAAACGAGGACAGCGGGTGGGGGTGAGTGGCAATGAAACTCTGGTATGCTTTGTGGTGTCAGGCAGGCGCACGGCTTCTGGGAGCTTTGTGCGAAGTTTGCCTGTGAGACTTCGCTGAAGGCCGGGTTTGGATGGGAGCCGCTCCTCGGGGGGCTGGTACCGAGAGTTCGGCGGGCGCGCAATGGCGGTTGCATCGGGGCCTTCAGCCGCTGATCTAAGAAACACAACTGGAGGCCCCCCCCCCTCCTCCTCTCTTCCTCGGCCTCCTTTAGTTCCTGACAGATCTGCGCGATGGTTTGAGTGCTGCCTATTAACATACAGTCCCGCATTGGTGTGGAACACAGGCCCGGCCTATTTACTGGTAATGAGGATTGGGGGGCCCGTGCTGTAGTAACTTGTTTGACCTCCGATGGCAGGGTCAAGTTCATCCTGAGGGGCTGTAATTCTCTCCCTTCTCAGCCCAAACACATGACTGCACCCTGGAGAGGGGGGGTACAGAGGGAGGGGGGCCTCCTTCATCCTAAATTTGAATTTTTCATCCCCTTTTTCTGCTCTCCCCTTTCTCTCCCGCGTTCCTTGTCTTCCCAAAGGGCTAATTGACGAGGAAATTGATAGTTCTGTGCGGTAATTGTGGCTTTGAGAATTCTCCGTCTCCCGTGGAGAGGGGACGGGGCACCTGAAGTAAAGACAAAGTAACGGGCTGGAAGAGGAACACGGAGAGAAAAAGCATACATGGAGAGAGAAAACCCCCACAACTGTAACCAAGCGGGGGTGTATGTGGGTTTGATGAGGAACTGGGTTGATTGGCTGATTGGCTGGAGAACCGAGTCTTTTGCCTACTTTGCTAGCAGGTCTCTGATAATCATTCAATTCATTATCCAATCAGAGAGGCTCTGCATCCGCTCTGATTCTCCTTCTGACCCCGTCCTCTCCCAATCCTCCCAAACCTCCCCGAGGAGCCTGAGATGGACAGATGAGCGGAGTGCTCTGTATCTGTTCGGTTCTGCTCCGCTGCTCGCTAAACTACAGAGAGACAAACTTATGCTCGGCTGACGCGGCGGGCGCTGAATAGAAGCACTTTTCCTCCTTCTGGAGGGGCTTTTCTTTCCCGGGGGCAGAGCTTTGTAATTAGTCTTTTTCCAGAAATAGAACTTTTTTTTTTTTCCAGTAAAGTCGACTTCTCATGCAGAATTTTGGAGTGAAATGATCTTTGTTCGGAAATAAAATAGTTTCACCTATCAAAATAAAAGCTGATATTTTTTTCCAAATTTTGATATTCTGGTCATGTAGCAACAGTAGGTCTTATTTTAGCTCCAGGCTTAGATGTTTAGTCTCAGTTAAGGCCACCCAAAAGCTGTCACCCGGGCAACGCGGTCGTCATGATTTCATTTTCAACATCCTTAAATTTGGAGTTTATCCTTGCTGTGGATTAAGTTTTCCTTTTGCCCTGTTTTCCCCACCTAACCTCCTCCCTTTATACCCACACCACCCACTTCCCTCTGCCACCCCCCCTTCCGCTCTTCTTTTCTTTCTCTTCCCCTCCCCTCTCCTTTCGCTTTCTCTGTCCGTTAATGAGAATGTGTTAACGAGAAAGAAAGATCTATTGGGTATAGCACAATTTATCAGAAAGGCAGAGGTTTGGAAGAGAGAGAGAGAGAAAAAAGAGGCGGCGGGCCCTTCAAAGAAGTCCTATTCTTGTGAATGTTTGATGAGACAGTGAAAAGTTCCCCCTCCAACGTCATGGTGTCTGAACAGAAGAGAACAGAACCGTTCTAATCATGCCGCACCGAAAAAAATGACTTCCAACCCGATTTAATTAACTGATAAGAAACGGCTTCAAATTAATTTTTCAAGGATGTTAGATTTTGATTAAGAAACTCCTAAAAGAAATAGACGAATAATCAATTTTTTAATCAACTTACCCAAATGGTAACTGGTTAATATGATAATTCCAGCAATTAGGGCAAATATTGTTAAGCAGCAGTTTCTATGCATCCTGTTAAAGGAATTATAATATCTTTACATCTAATTATGATGGTGATTTAATTTTCTTGTATGGCTACCTCTCAATTTCATTATTTTCATCTGCCATTACAGAAATAATCATAAAAAGTTGAAACTTTTACTTGAATAGAGCACCTTTGTTGTTGCTAAGCGAAGATCTTAAAAATGTCGGATTTCTTTTAATAGTTTCTAAAGGATTTTGTTCTAAAAGTTCTTATCTAAAGCAGAGGTGTCAAATTCAGTACAATCCAAAACACAGTAAGCCGCGGGCCAAACAGGACAAACATTTATTGAAATCATTCAAAAATACCTAAATTGTTTAAACTTTTTTTTTAACATAAATATGAATAAAAACAGACAGGAATATTATTCCAGAATAAATCAACTTAAACCTTTAATAACTTTCAATATTTTTGCTCTCCATGATAATATATTCTGTCAAAATTATACAAGTTTGAAATCAAAATCATTTTATATAAAAAAAGGATACAAGATAACATCGTTAATAATAATAATAATAATCTAAAATGATCTGGAGGGCCGGATGTGTGCCGGATCCGGCCCCTGGGCCTTGACTTTGACACATGGGATCTAAAAAGTTTGGAGTCAGTTTATCAAAATAGAAAAATTCAGTCCTCAACGTTGAGGTGTTCACCTGCTCGTGTCAGTACAAATGTGCAGGAGTGTTTGTGTGTTTCTCTAATTGGACAGGTATTGTAGCAGAGGTGAAGAGGGCCCCGATGAAGAGAGAGGGGGCACAGAGACAGAGCTGGCAGGGGGTCCGGGGCTTTAGGAGATCATCAGAGAGACGGGGCTCTTCACTTCAAAGCGGGCTTACAGCTTGGACAAATGCTAGCCGTGCTCATACGTTACTACAACAAATGCGCACGCACTTCAAATCCAGTGGCCCTTCTTGCCTCTCGTAAGATGAGCATCCGTCGCATTCCTCCCCGGCTGCATCTCTTGCTCCCGGAGCCCTGAACATCAGTGGAAGTCGTGCGTTCAGAGGGAAATATTGACAAAGCGTTTGGAGAGATGGAACGGTTCCTTTAATTACACGCCGCTCATATGATCCGCGGCGTTTCCGTCTGGCTGCTAATACACCCGCACAGGCATGCTGATCATCTGAATAGGTATTCCTGGCACAGCACCCCCCCACCCCCCTCATTGAGCTCACATATTCAATTAGCAAAACTCATTAGCAAAACTTGGCATTTGTTGTTGTTTTTTCTCCCCTCCTTTCTCAGAATTAATGGTTTTGATATGCTAATTAGCGGGTAATTTAATTTCAAAAGGCCTCAATTAACAGCAGCGTTGTGGACACGAGGAAGTTAAGCAGCATAATCTAATTTGCATTAGTAACGAGCAGGGAGTAATTAGTCTCTAATTAGCCACTTCAGACAGCACTTGTGTTTACTTTCCTAATGAAGTGGAGGGGCTTGCTTTTTTTTATGCACAGATGCCTGCGTGGGCATATGCAAGTGTGTTTGTCACAGAGCAAGCATGTGTGTTTACAAGTTTTGTGCACCGCTGTTAAGGTGGGGTGAAGGCGTGGCACGCGGCAGCAAAGTGGCATATGGCTTACAGTTTGGCTCCAGTTACACACCAACACACATGAGTACACATAGAGGTCAGTCCCTGCAGTCTCACGCGGCTACACAAGTACAAACAGTAGTTTACAATCCGCTGGAAAAAATCTCAATCAGCTCGCTTACACACGCCGCCAGGGATTGTTGGAGGTGTTTTATCTCAATAGTGTTTCCCCCAGTGTAATTTGCTGTGTTGCAACGGCTTGCAATGTTTTGGTGTTTTGTTTCATGTATATGCAGGCCCTTTTGTAGTCGTTTCTGAACATACTCTTTACAACGTGGAATGGATAAACCAGTGGGAGAGTGACGTTGCAGTCGGCAGCTGCTGGTAATGCTGGGTTTATTTCTGGGTTTGGATGTTGACAGAAGAGCAGGAAAAAAAGGGAAAAAGGACAGCTGGATGGACCGAGGGATGGATAAACATATCAAAGCTTTTGTTTTACTCTTTTTTTGTAGAATGAATATTTTTGAAGGTGATTTTGGGAACAAACTTTTCCCGTCCCAGAAGCTTTGACTTTTCCATCTGCAGCTGCTTTAAAAATATAATTGAAAACAACAGGCTTCCCTCTGGACTTTTTTCTTTTTTTCAGAGAAGGGTGACAGGGTGGAAGGGTTTAAAGGAGAGCAGCACAGAGGGCTTAAAGAGTCTGAGTGGGGGTTTGGGGGGGGAGCAAGCAGCTGCCCTATTAGCCCAAATCTGTTGTTTGGAAGAGGTGGGGAAGAGGGTGGAGCAAACCACTGATTTTCCACAAAGGAGTGCACACACTTTCCTTCACTTGTTTTGCACAGAGGGCTGCGTTTCCAGATTATGCTGCAAATAAAGGCTTGTTTAACCCCCAGCACCTATTTGGGTGTAGATCCTTCATATTTTTACCCACAATCCAGTGCGTGGAGGACAGAGGAGGCCATGGGGACCCCATTAACTGACAGCTGCTCTGGTGGAAGGTGTTTTCCAGAAGACATTTTAACCACCAACTCTGTGTATAATAATAGAGGTCAGCGGGCTGGGTGACTTCCTGCTGCAGAGAGCGGGGTTGAGTGCAGGCTGGTGGAGATGACCAGCACTCAGTGGACATTAGCGCTCTAGAAATGCAGGCCAACTCATACACAGTGGAAGGACGTCAACTCCACTGTGGAGAACCTGTATGATTTACACGTTCACAGAGCAGAAGCTGGAAAGAATTCAATAAATATAATGAATGAGGGTTCTGCAGCAATTATGAGCCCATTTCCAAAGCTGACCTCTACTCGCACGCACAAAGTTTTAGATTTATAGGCGCAAACATCCACACATGTGCACAAATCCACACCAGATCTCACAAATACGCATCCATAAATAGGCAACTGATTTACAAATGAGCTGACCTGTGTGCTGGCCTTGCTCTCAGATAGGCTCACACCCCCGCCAGGATGCATAAATCACGGTAGACATGCATATGCATGAGCATCTAAGGAGCTGTGTATATCTGCATGTACGTGTGTGTGTGTGAGAGTGTGAAAACCCGGGAGTAGTAGTGTTTGTATCGATCATTAAGGCTTAGTTAAGTGCTTTTTATTTCACTGAGTTGAAGTCAAGGACCATGGACAGCCCTCTCTCCGCGTGTGAGGTACTTTTGGATGGATAGAAATCAAGACAGAAAAAAGGAGGAGAAAGAACTATTAGCTACTCTTTTTTTCTTTTAGTGGCATCCAGAAAAAAAAAAATCACACTAATGGAACAGAGATGACGTTTGGCTTCTTGTCTCTCTCGGGAAGAAGTGGTTTTTGTGTTGGACCTTTGCCTGATGTGTGTGTGTATGATGTGAGCTGCTTTAACCTCCCCTTGTTTTATGGACTTATGCATGGCTCTGGATCTCACTGCTGCTAGATTAATTTACACAGCACTCGTGCATGCTTGCCAAATCCTCCTCTTTTCCTCCCTCACTCCTCCTCTGTGAAGACAGACAGAGATTGCCCGGTGAGGTAAATAAACGACTTGTATCGATTGGCGTAGTTGTAGAGTGACTTTATCACAGTTTGACTTGTCTAGATACAGATCAGAGAGTGACATCATTTTTTTATGTGCCACCACGTGGGTGTGTGAGCTTGTGCATGTGTGTGTGATGCTGCGTACCCCTGGCTTGTTCAAAATGGCGCTGTACATGGGTTTTTGAATGCGATTTTAGCATATGGTGCTCTGTCACTACCCGATACTAGCACATGCACTCACAGAAGAGGCTTGGTGGGAAATATCAAAAATCTTGCGCTAGACTTCTATTCTGATATATACAGGACTCAGGCTATGTCTGAATTCCCTCACTACTCCCCTAACTACTAAAAAACTATCTAGTGCGAGACGATCTAGTTTCCTGGATTTTAAAAAGCAATTCCGCAATTTAACTGCTACTGACAGTTACAATAAAGTCTGATTCTGAATGGGACACAGTGCTTAGCCTTTTGTTTTTACAGCAAATACAAAGTCACCGATTTTACAAAGTAAAAGCCTAATAAATACAAACATTTATGAAGACTGTTTGTGTTCTGATGATGAAATTGTGAATGGTTTATAAAAAAAGGACATTTTTTTTCCACCAAAATTGTTCAAACCCAATGCATTGTGGTATATGATCTTCAGTCTAGTGAGCATTGACGCACACAGGGACTTCAGGGAAAATTTTAGGGACTTAATTTAAGAATTGTAGTCGAGTAGTGAAGGAATTTGGACAAACTCTTGGAATCATAGAATTCCATCTGAGCACAAACCGCACTTATTCATTTCTTCTTCTACCTGCTACCCACACCAAATCTGAGTCCCTGATTGGTCAAAGTTCAACTGGTTTAACACTAGAAAACTTTCACCATAAAAACTCACATCATCACTTTTTCTGATAATTTTTACCTGTTATATTATACCCAATAAAAAAGTATATTTCATAAAAAATAGATGACAACACATGATAAATTAGAGTAGTTATTTTTTTTTATTTTCAACTGTGGTTTATGTAGCAAATTGGAAATAAAAACATAAGATCCTAAAAACATGCTTGAAAATTAATTAAAAAATAGGAATTTAAGAACAAATAATTCCTAAAAAACGAATAATGCTGGAGAGTTTTCCTTTGGTCCCCCCATTCCTGGGACATGTGAGACTTTAACCCATGACACTCAGAAAAATTCAACACATTGAAAATCATGTAAATACTTTAGCTCGGATGAAAATCATGACCAGATTAGTCGACTAATCGGAAAAAATAATCGGTGATTAGTCGACTATTAAAATAATCGTTTGTGGCAGCTCTGCTCAGCAGAAGCAGAAATCTATCCATAATTGTTTGAATTCAGTCCAAAATACATGAGTAAATGTTGTATTGTCCAGGCAGAAAAGAAAGAAAAAGTGTATAACGTGCGTATTCATAGATATATACCTGTCGACATACACATATTTAATGCAGACAGAACTTATCATTTTACATTATAATGATTTACAAATGCAAGGGGGAGGAGTGTTGGATTTTTTATTTATTTTCAACCAAGTTGAGAATTAATAAAGAAAATTAGACTACTGTTATTGTCAAATAAATAACAGAAAATGAATCAATTCATTCCAAATTTGGTATAATTTGTTTTTTTCAATCTTTAATTGGTATGTCAGTTTTTCCATCTTTAAAACAATTCCCACCCAATTGTCCAAAGTGGTCAGCATTCGTGTACATTTAGATTTCTAACTTGAATATGCGATCCTGGTGTGAATGTAGCTGAAGAAGTCTAAGAGTAAAAGTTAAATGACGCTTATCTTAATATACTACCAGAAACTCCTACCTAAGTTCTAGAAGTTTGGGTCTGTGTGTCTGTTTAAAAGATGTCACCGAGTGTGAAAAAGCGGTATTTTTAGATCTTGCCGTATGAGCCAAATGAGCTGCAGATAAACGACACCTTCGATCTCCTTGTTCTGATTTGTGCCTCTGATCATCTAAATGTGTGTCAAAACCCCTGAACAGCCCAGAGTTCAGCCCTTTGAAAGAGGTCAGAGGTCCACACGAATGTGCGGAGGCCTGCCGCTTGTGTTGTTGCTGTTTTAATGGTTGTCTTGCTGACATTACTGCAGAGGCCAAGAAAAGAAAGGAATTGGAAAAAAGAAAAAAAAAGAGGGGGGAGAAAAGTCTCCGTCTGTTTATATGAAACCATGGAAGAAATTACCATTGAGGGAACAAATGAATGGCAAACAGATAAAAAAAGCTTTTCTGGTTATGACCTTTGCTGTTTTTCTTTCTTTTGCTTAATAGTCTTAAAAGTTTCATATATGATCTCACAGACTTGTTTTCTTAGATTTAATTAAAAGCATCTGCTTTGTTTGACAGTGTTATTTTTGTTTTGAGAGTCAAAAAGAACGCATGGAAAATGGTATCACACAAAAACAGTGAGACAGATTCCTTTTCACGTACTCTTAAAAACAATTTGTCTGGGTTTTATTTTGACGGGTCTGCCTGTCATCGACACTATCAGGTTATGCTCTGAATCAGATGCTCCTTATTTGAAAATTAATTAGGCAGAGCAGTGGCGTCAGGGTTGGGATTTTGGGTTTGTTCGTCATCTATTTTCGTAGCTAATTAATGAGGGGGAGAGTGTTAATTGGAATTCTCTTAGATAATGTGAACTCTTCCTCCCCTTTTTCTCCCCCCTCCTCCACTTGAGTTTAATAGAAAAGCACAGAACTTAATAGACTCTTCTGCTTAGTCTTTTGTTCACGTCTTGTGTTTTGCTCATTTCTCAGTGCAAACATGCCATGTGTTTGGAGTCGACACACTTACACGCCTTCTTTTCTGGCAGAATCTGTAGGATCAGAAGATTGATGATGAGGAATGTTTTGATTAGCATCTACTCTATTACTGTTAATTGCATTTTAATTCTGTAAATAAGTAAAAAGTTTTTTTTACAGTTTATTTTTTTATTCTTGCTTTTGCACAACTTTTGCCAAACTCCTAATGAACAAAATTGGCTTAACCTGCATTTTGACTTTGTACTTTCCCCATTGGCCTAAGGGAAAGAGGATAAAATGTTAATTCTGTGCCAATTTGGAGGATTAAAACAGCGAAAACAAAAAAAAAAGAAGGGATTTTAATTTTAAAAAATGCTTGAAGTGTGATAATACTAGCATTTGGCTGTTGGTATAATTAGAGGGAATAGCTGAATAGACAAACAGACTTCTGATGCAGATGTAGGAGCGCACACTTGGGGTTCTTTTTATATATGTGATCTGTTTAAAAATTTAACTACAGGGAAAAAAATAATTTAGACTAATCGGAGATCCGCGGTTTTCATTCTCTGTTGTGCGACAAAAACGCTTTTTAACATCTTTAAGCCACTCAGAAAAACTTGGCACCCGCACACACAGGCAGAAGTATTTTAATATTACTGCTTGTGTATTCTAATCCTGACAACTCTTGAAATATAATTCTTTCCTCTACTTTAAATCACGGATGAGGAAATTGCATTAAAGCAGGAGTGTGTGGGCATAAAAGCAGGGATGTTAAATGGACATATGAATGCAGGGGCGAATCCTAACCTATTAAGTACTTTCCTTATTATTTCTGAAAGTGGAGCGTAGTAATTAGTTTGGTTGAAATCCTATAGTGGGGTGGAGGTATGGGTGTCAATAGTTGAGCCAAATTAATTTCTTCTGTCACCTTGAGCATACATTCCTCTTAATAGGTTTAATTTATTTCATGGCGATTATCTCTCTTTTTTTTTATATATATCCAACACTTGACTGTGATGTGTGTATTCACAGCGAAGCCCACTTCAGCACTTAAAGGGTGCATTCATCCCTAAATATGATATATCCGTACAGCATCATTACAGCTTGGCTGCTGGGCCTTATATGATCTAAACCATGGCAATGGGCCGTTTTCCCAGGGGTCCGTGCTTCTGCGGCCCAGCCGTCATGTGATCTCTGCGCCTGGCTAAGAGCTCTGCTTTTCTCAGGAGTCACTCCAAGTCTTTTCAAGTCCTAAAAGTTAACAATGAATCTTGATGTTAAATCCATCAGAAACCTTCATGTGGCACGAGGTCACGGTAATAATGAGCGAGTGTGTGTGTGTGTTTGGATTAACGTGGGCCATGGGAAAGTGGCATACCTATGTGGATTACAATGCTCCCATGGACACGTTCCACGGGATGTGTTCAGATTTCTCGTAAATGCAAGCGCTTTGCCATCTTGCAACTTCCAAGACTTTTTTTTGTTTTAATCTAAATTTCAAATGAGTCACTGGGAGAAGCGCTCAACATCAGCTCTGTGTGTTTACGCATGCCCCACCCCGATGCTTAGAGTTTGATCTATTCAGGATCACTCGAGTTGACCTGTCAGGTTTCAACTTACACTAGTAAATTACACCCAATCACTGAAATTACATCTTCTGGATTGTGTGTGTGTGTGCGCTTGTCTCTTGATTATTGACGTCACCGCACAAAGCTGTTCTCGATGTCAGGTCTGATTAGACTGAATGAAGTCCAACTGTTTTTGTGTTTTTGTCATTTAGGGGAAGCAAAATGGAAATGCAGCTGTTTAGCATGTGTATGTGTGTGTTGGAGGAAATTGCTTTGCGGTGTGTGGCGGCGAGTGAGCACCAGAGACGTGGTGCGCAGGCAAAATGATGTGCAAGTTTTTATTCAATTGACTCCGGTATGGAAGGTTCGAAGGGACCGAAAGAGAAAAAAAAACCCAAAAAGAGCTGAGCTGCTGAAGCCTGCCAGCTCGTACACCAGATGTCAGTTAGTGTTGGACCCGGATTATGGCCGTTACTGCATTTGGCCAACACTTCGAAGCGTGTGTGTATGTAAGCAAACGAAATCCACTATGATCGATTTTAAACAATCCTTTTTCGGGGAGGGGGGGGCGGATTCGCTCCCTTTTTATCACTTTTTTGGCACCTGCAGTGTTTTTTTTCTTTCAAAATTCTGTCGTTCTTCTTCATTTTTTTTTTCTTTTCAGCATTTTAGAAATGTAAACACGTCTAAAATAGATCCAGATGTTACCAGCTGTGCTCAGCCACCACAAACACTGGGCAGGCAGTGTGTGTGCGTGTGCACCTCAAAGACTTCCCTCCCGACTTTTCACTCTCAGACAGTCCCAGTGATTGCTTGATTCTGTGTGTAAATCAGCTTCTTTCCCTGGCTTTAAGTGGGTTTTCAAATATGTTGTGTTTGATGCTAAAGATTGCCGTCGTGGTTACAGAGAAATCACAATGAAGCTGCTATAAGACGTCTTACACACAAAACAAGGAAATGAAGCAAAACTCAACATTGTGACAAAAGATTAGTCACCACAAAAAAAAAAAAAAGTTAAGGAGTAGTGTTTATAAGTTTCTGGTTGTGAAATAAATACAATTGTGCAAACAAAGTGACATTTTGGCACTGCTCTCATTTGCAGATGCCCTTATATCCTCCAGAGTGATTCATCTTTCCTGGCATTACTATCTTGTTTACTCCCACACACGCAGGTGATCACACCTAAATGTCACCCTCATGGCTTTTTCAGGTGTTTTACAGTGTGTGTTTACTCATGCACCATGGTCACTCTGAAAGCGTGCTCCTCAGGGAGTAATTACAGCAGAGGTTTTCTGTCCTCTTTCTCTCATTAGTGGATATGGAGGGGAGTTCCTCAGCGTTTAGAGAACACACACACAAAGCATACACAGACAGTGTTATGCAGAGGTCCCAACATGTGGCTAATGGTACGACTTTAGTCTGGAGGCCGCAAGTCTATTTCGGCCGCTGCTTTATTGTACGCGCGTTTGCACTGTGTGTTTCCATGTGTTTGTGTGTGTTTCTGCCGCATCTGGCCTGAACCTCACTCGGCCCCTCAATTTATACTGCAGGTTGTTTGTTTGAGTTCGCCCTTGCAAATACACCATTGGACCTGCCCTTTGCGCTGAGGGCTATTCCTGGCTCCAGCCTCAGCTTGGATCAGGCCTGCTGCCTGGCTCACTGGAGGTCCCTGCAGGCAAACCTCAGTCCTACCAGAGTCCAGGAAGATCAGAACCACAGTGCGCCGCCCAGCCACCACAGAGAAACTCTAGCAGCTTCACCCAGACTCGCCCCACAGAAAGCCTGAAATGTCAGCTGGAGGACTTCGGCGTGTGCGTCCAACGAGGTCTGCTTCCTACAAGGTCGACTTAATGCGTAATAGCCGACGTGTCAGGAAGCAAGAAGCTCGGGAATGATTGAGGTGAAAGAATTTGAGAGATGAAACTTGAAGCGCAGAAAGAACAAACGAAAGTCAGCAGAAGGGGAGAAAAAAACAAAGGTGCTTTGGACAAAAGCTTTATTGTATCACTGAAATGACTTGTGAGTTGAAAGCCTTCAAAGTTCTCCCCAGTGCAGGGTCATAAAGACCATAGACGGCTTTGGCAGCCGAGGCCAAAGCCAGACAGGCCTGGCAGTCAAGCCCAGAGAGCTTCCAGTAACAGGAGATGTAAAAATCAATTTGCCGTGAAAAAGTAAACAATCGGAAATGACAAATATGCAGGTTCTTTCCATAACTCCTTTTTCACCCACGTCTCTTTTCTGTGGAATTACAGCGCTGAAGAATGACTCGTCAAGAGTCCTGCGATGAAGCTGAACGCTCCATACCCTCAGATCTTTTTTCTACTGGGAACAGTCAAACTGACCTTTGCAGCCGCTCGCTAAAATACAAGGCCTGTGTTTTAACAGAGATGTTGTGGGCATACATAAATGCACGCACGAGCTCCAGTCAGCACGTCTGACTGACGAGGTCGATGCAGAAACGATTGAGGAACGAGGAGACAACAGAGAGATGGAAAGGAGGGAGCAAATCCTCGGAGTCCTGTTTGGCTGCCCTCGAGGGCCTCAGCGGAGAGCTCCATTAGCGGAACGATCCGAGCCTCGGGGAGTTGGTACTCTCGAGGCGGGGACCGGTCTGTTTAGCAGCGGTTTGTCTGCCGTGTTCATGACATTGATCCAGTGTTGAGCCACATCTGCAGGAAAGCTCTTTGCTTGTGAATAGGCTGAGCAGTGGAGTATTGACGACTCAGAGTGGACCAGCGGAGAGTCCTGCACCCTGATGGTCATTTGGTTAAGGCGGACGGGCCTTGTTCAATACATGGCGCCCCACCACCTCCACCACCACCCTCTGCTAGGTTAAATTGGTCCGTGTGTCTGGGCGAGTTAGTCTCCTCCAGAGCGTAATCCTCTTTGCTTTTTTTTCACTCATCCCTCTTGGATGAACAGATCTTTCTTGACCGGCTGGGAAAAAAATTAAAAAAGCGAGAAAATAAAGTGATCCAATTATGTCAGTTGTATTTCCCAAACATGGTTGAAAAGACAAATGTTCTGAAAGATGTGGCATGTGGACATTGTGGGCATGGATGAAGGCGAGAAGCCCCTCCCTGTTTGAATAAAATGAAACGTTCAGTTAAACAGAGAGCGTGCATTTGGTTTTGATGCATACGAGTGGGTCTCCACTTTTGGATCTGTATGTTTTGTGGTTGTTATGTTTGTACAACATCAGTGGCTGAGTGCTTATAAACAAAACAGCTTGAATCCTCGGAGCAGAAGCCATCAATTCTTAATGAGATAATGACAAGCTAACATACTCACAGCAGCAGCTCTGTTTACAGATGAAGACAAACCACAAACATGCTGAGCCTTTTAGCCTTCTCTCCTCAACCCTTTCTTTTCTTTTTTTTTTCTTCTTCTCAAGCTGTGACTTTGTGCTCGTGCCAACAAACCTAGTGAGGATAACAGGTGGAAAACATCTTGTGTGTGCGCTCGCAACACGAGCGTCTGATGCACATGCGCAATAATGAGAATATAATGTGGCTGCAGACCAGATTTCCTAATAGGAGAAGAATGCTGTCCATCCATCCACAGTTTTCCACAGGAATCACACATTCATCCAGCTAGTTTCCTGCCCCGAGGTCTTCCTCGGCTCTGAGAGGAGGAGAGGGAACCCTCTGTCTCCTTATCCGGCTCCCATTGTCCACGTCCCCTTCCAGGCCACATCCTTTCTTCTCATCCATTCAGTCACTTTCTCTTCCCCTCATCCATTTGAGGGTTTATAATGTGGGACATTCACACTCTCTTCCTCTCAGTTTGAGTGTCACAAACACATGAGTCATGAGTTGAGTCGGACCGATTCCGGCGCTGTTGCTGAGGAAAAGTAAAAAAAAAAAACACAGACAACATTTTGGGGTTCCAAATGAATGAAATTCTTCATCTGACTGTAAAGCAACTTTAAACAACCCAAGAAAGAAGTTTAAAATTTCACATTCAAATACTTTAACCTTGAGATCTCCCCTTTCCAAGGCACCAGCTCCCTCTTTTTTCATCTGTTAAATGTTTGAGTGTTTGATAGTTTGAGGTCTATAGCAGAACCCGCCCGGGAATTAATGTCATTCATATGCCCTGCGGAAATTACTTTTGAAATGCATATAATCTAAAACATGCAAATGAGGCTGACTTTGTGCACCCTGTTTAATATGAATTATCATTTTGTGAATACCTATTATTACTGCGTACATTTCTCCAATTATATTGTTCTTTTTTTTTGTCACTTTTGCATTGGGACACACATGGGCACATCAGGACCACTATGGAACCGCCGCGCGTGCACGCTCGGTCACGTGCGCGCTGCCGGAGAAATGTCTTTGTGGTGGCGTATTTTAATGAGGAGTAATAATGATGGTAATGACCCAGTCCACCTCTTTGCCTCTGTTTCTCTGCCTCTCTTGCCCACTGCCTGGCACTCGTCTGCTGGTCGCCAACGAGGAGAGTTCCTTTAAAGGAAAGAAAAAAAAAAAGAAGTCCTTTAACAAGAAATGAAAAACATGTGTTGCTCATCCAATTTTCATAAACAGACTGAAATATTGATGCTTTTTAAAAAGTGAACGTGTTTAGTTTGTCTCTTCCCTTTCTGGTCTGGAAAAAAGGCGTCGTTATTAATGTCCTTGTCCAAGACTTTTTCTTTTCCTCTTTTTTTTTTTTTGCTCTTTTTCTCCTAAATTGAATTGAAGGCATCCCTTTTTCAAACGCATTACTCTATTAATTTATTTATACTGTGCCATAAATTATTCTATTAATATTAGCATGTTCCAAATTAGTATGAACTCTCTGAATGTTCCTTCTACTTCCATTAATTAGCATGCTTGTCACTATAACAAAGATTTTTCTTTCTCTGATAAATTATAAAGGAGACATTTTTTAATACAATGAGAACTGCCTGAGAAATTATTAATATTTTAGCTGTGGCCTGTAAGACAAAAGTAAGGAGAATAGAGTAAGAAGAACAAAAAACTAACAATAACATGGAATATGTTAGAAGCTGTCATTGGTTTGCAGCGTTGTTGATTTTTCTTTTGCTTTTGTGCGGAAAAGGAGAAAAAAAATGCAGATCTGTTCCATTTTTTTTACTCACCTGAATACAAACGAGGATATCATCTCTTTTTAGCACTTTTGGATGGGATGTGAGTTAATTACCTCTGTAACAGCTTGGACTGAGTTCAAAAGTACTAAAATTCAATTAATTTGAGAACTGGACATGCTATCATTCTCACTGCATGTCTCCTTTAAAGTCTGGCCTGTTTTACTTTGGACTTATTCAATTATGTTTGATTAAACTTACTCTGATCCAATCTATTAATTAACTAGGAAATGCAAATTGCCCGACTTGAAAGCCGATGTACAAATTTATATCATGTCCACTTTGATATTTATTTATTTATAATTTTTCTGCCCCTGCTATTTTTGAATCCATTGTGGCCCTTTTTTATTGGAAGTTGCTATTGCTCATTTCCAGGTAATATTGAATCTGTTCATTTAATCTGCCTTGTAATGCAAATTTTGATCACAAATGAAATTATGTCTCTCCTGAAGGCAACAATGGCACATTTACGTCTTCACAGAATGTGCCTCTCTTTGCCGTTTCTTCCACAATTTTGTCTTTTAATAAAATATAAATCGTTCCATGTAATTAGATTTAGGGACAGGGTAATGTATTCAGTGACAGTGAAGGGAAGTAAGTGTTAGGAGTGGTTCTTATTAATATGTTAACTAAAGGAAATTCCACTTTTTTTACGTGCACCTGCACAAACATTTAGTTTTTTTTCTGTGCGTTTGTGAATCCGTTTGGTGGTGACACCCTCACTAAACGCCACATCAGGCTTTAATTAAAACAAAAAAAAGATTGATTGCAGTTTCTGATTGATACCTGTTCCTGTGTTTTCCTCAAAATGTCTTCCTGTTCTTTCTCTCGCCCCCGCTGCGGTGAAGGTCATTCTAATAAAGAGCTCTCATAGGACAGAGCTGCTAATTGCTCTGCTGCACTGTAGCTGGTTTCAGATCCAAATAAAGGCACATGGCCTTTTTCAAAGTTCCTCTCCTACTTGCCCTGCATTCCTCCTCACCTCTGTTCTTCTATGTTAAGCGTTGCCTGAGTAATATCTGCGTGAACTGGCCTCCGACTCCCCTAGTTCTGAAGGTTGAGGTAAAGTTGGAGTTTTCACATATATGATTCAAAGTGTGAGCCCGTACGAGCACGCGCCTGAGTTCTCCTTCTCTAGGAATGCACAACCTGTGATTCCAGGCTCAGATAAATGAGGTGTGCATGAAGTCCGCTCCTTCTACAAATATTTGTCTGTATCTTTGTGTCTGTCTCCAGTATTTTGAACAGGCAGCAGGCTGGTAAATCACTTACTGCACTCTAAAGGAAGGGCTGAGGTGAAGGCAGGAGTGTATGTTTGCCCCGGTCATACACACATACGGAGCGATCTCATCGGTGCGGAATGCACAGTGTGTTTACCTATGGCTCCAGAACCCACCTGACCGAGGAAGGCTAATCTTTATGGACTCTGCAAACAGGGACTTTGTCTTCAGAGGTCTGCAGGCAACCAAGCAGACTCAATATTCATACATGCATGTGCCGAGAGTCATACACTCAAAAGGAGAAGTCAAGGAAGTGGCGGAGGAGCATTTATGTGCAGAACAAACACAGCAACCGGACATCAAGTGCAGTTGACAAACCTTTGACTTTAGAAAAAATGTTGCTTATCGCCTTTTTTATCTACCTAGTAAAACAACGACCGTCCTCTGCTGCTGAAAACAACACCACAGCTCACACTCACAGGCCTGAACTGCACACTCGTCCTTCCAGGTTGACAATGTCCTTTGAAGGGACTCCGCCAGTCCGTCAGTTGTAGATATTGGCTCTCGTCTGACTGACTATCTGTCTATGAGCTAATGGGATTCACCTGTTAACACTGGAGCAGAGCCAGAGCCGCCGCAGACATCTCGCATTAGGCCTCCGCTGTTAGCCAACCTGCCAGCCAAAGTAGCCCGGAGCAGAGCTGTTAGCAGCTAGTTGAGGCTGTGTGTGGAAGTCAGCCTGGCAGATCTGGTCTGGTATATTACTGAAAATATGAGTGCTTGGTAGCATTGTGCAGCTGCTGAGACAGCAACCCACTTTGGACAGGGAATTGCTGGAAAGAAAAAATTTTCCTTCTTTTTTCTTTCATGTGTGTGGGCTTATGTCTGCCTGTGTTTTTGCCAAAAAGTTTGCAGTTTTCATTTTTTTGAGCTTCTCTCTGACCTCATTCTCTTTTATTGAAGCTAATGCATGTCAGAAATGCCATGCAGAGATCCCGTCCTCGTCTCTTCTTTATTATCCTTCTTAAATCAGAATCAGGATGATTGTTTAGGATGTCTGGAACATATAGACCTTGTAGTTGAACCTTGCAGTTACCATTCCAAGCGAAGTTTTGTTTTAAACACAGGAACATATCGTGTTTAATAAACGTTTTTTTTGCAAAAAAAATCATACATGTCCAATTATGTAATCTTTGATTTTATTCTATGAGTTCTCATGGAATTTTATCCAAATCACAATCTAAAAAACATTTGATTAACTCCTATAAAAACTGTTTCCTTAGGGTTGTCATTTTGACTATTACACTGTAAAAAGTGAAACGTTGGACCAATTAACATAAGCTGTTACATTTAAGAAATGTTGTTTTCATTAAGTCAAAGTTTTGGGTTGATGGCTTACTCAACTCAAAAATTTAAAATGAAAAAACTAATATATAGAATAGTTTGTTAACTGATCCAGTGTTTCACTTTTTACAGTGTAGAGAATAATTATTTTTAACCTGAAACTAATAGATATTTTTATCCTCCTGATGATTGCAATTGCTAAAATTCAGATTCCAGTTTTTTGTGGCTTTTTAAAAAACAACTCTTTAATGTACAGTATCTCACAAAAGTGAGTACACCCCTCACTTTTGTTGCCAGGGGTTTGGCTATTAATACCTCTACTATGATTTATTTAGCAGAAAAATAACTTTACACTGCTATAATAAATATCTGCAGAATTGTAAGCGGTGTACTCACTTTTGTGACAAACATTTTTTTGTTAGAACATATTTGCTGACTTATCACTGGCAATAAAACCCACAGTTATTTTAATTCCTTTAAAATGTCCAAAGTGTTTTTAGTTTTATTTATTTGGAGAAAATGATATCTAAAACACATCCCCTGTGTCTCTCGAGTATGCATTGAAAACTCTTTAATAAGGCTGTTTATTTTCCCATTTCTGCTTCCCATCTACACACAATACCACAAAAGACGTCACCGTAGACCACATCTCCGTTTCAGAGTACGTTTGGAAATGTAAGATCCAAAATTTGCCCATTTGTTCTGGGGTTCAGGGTTAAATCAGATTCCCTCAGGGCTGTGTCACTGTTAATTTGGCAGCAGAGTATAACAGATTGCATTGTGGGAGATTGGCAGTATAAATGCGTAATCTAAATTTTGACCCGTCTTTAAATATTGATGTTCATGTCCATTTGAAAGCATTTTTTTTCAAGCAAAATCCTCGAGTCAGGTCGTCTGTTCCAATAAAATCAACAGTTTTTTTTGATGTAGTTGGTAATACTATAGTAAGCATGCACTCACTACATCCACAATCATTGTCAGCAGCAGCTTCTCAGAATTCTCTTTCCTGATTACAAAACATGTCGGAGCTCCCGCTTCTCTCATTCCCTTCGAGTGGAGTGTTCGTCTTCCTCACAAATATTGATTGAACTATCAGAGATCATAAGAATAACCTGTGTGGATTCTATTTCAGGGTTGAAGACTTTAATGTTTTCCAGGGCTGAACCTGCCACTATAACCAGAGGGAGAAAGACAGCAAGCAGAGTGCAGGAGAGATAATTCAATAGTCAGATGAAAGTAGAGGCATGATGGAGCGTAGATACTGGTACAGACAATTTTTCCCTAACCCCCCTTCCCTCCTGCACTTACTCTCCCTCCCACCCTTATTCCCTCAGTTCTTTGCCTAATAAGCAGCGTTCCTGTGAGCTGATGCAAGGCGGAGGAAACAGAACAGGCGTTCTGGGACTGCTGGAAATATTCCCACATGAGGCATAACATGATAAAGACTTATTATCTCACTAAGCTGCTGTAAACACAGATGCACACATAAACGCGCTTGGTACACAACTCACACCTCCCACACAGAAACACGCGGAAAGTGGAAGTGGTCGGGCTTGGCGTTCTGACAAGCGGTGACCAGGAGGAATCTGACAGAGGCAATCCCACGAACAAAGCCTGAGAGTCAGCGCGGTGAGCCAGCTCACTGGGCATTTGGCTAGACTTGTTTGAACTTCACACAGTGTGAAGGAACAGTGAGCCCTGAGCTCTGATTATTATTAGTGCTAAATTTTTTTGGGAACATCTGAACAAGCAACATGTTTTAACAGGACTCATCCCAACTCTTCTCAGCTCATCAATCACATCAGACACACACATAAACACAAGCGGTGAGCTAATCCATCGCAACTCAAAGGTGGGTGCCAGCCTCTTAGTCAAACACACACACACATACATCTATATGCACCCGAGTCATCAGAAACATGTTGAGTCCCATTTCCCCTCTTCTCTTCTCCATCCCAATTAAAAGGCAAAGAAGGCCTTTTATTTCACTCTCTTCCAAACACATTCTTTATCTCTCTGATCTGCGCTCCTCCCTCCCTCGTTCAGTCCCTCAGGCTAGTGGGAATGTCTCCCCATACACACTCTCAGGTCAGGGGTTCAGCTGGAGAGGGCTTGAGCATGTAAGAAGGCTGAGAGTGCTAGAAAAAGAGGAACAGACAGAGCGAGCAGCGGGTTGAGGCAGGCCTCTGCTCCCATTCTCTGCCAGTAACACTTAAAGCTTTCTGTATGTGTGTGCGTGTATCATAACCCTAATCAGAGACTTCAGGGTAGATTTATGCCCCTGCCTCTTTCCTGACCTCCATTACACCAGCTTATATACACCCATTACAGGATATGACAGAGTACACACCCTGTAGATGAGCATACCACCACACTGCCTGTGTATGAAAGAAGGGCACGCGTTCCCGTCTTTACACACTCCCCACTTTCCCATTAGGCCCTTGTCCACCTGCGAGCTCCGTCTCTCCGTCTCTTTATCTCTCCTCTCTTCATTGCTAATAAGGTCAATGAGAAAGAGTGAAAAGCAGATGGGTGAACAGTACATTACAGGACAGAGCAGTATAGCGTGGGCTGGATAGCGCAGCGGTGATTCATGCCTGCTGAAATGTGCGATGATGTGAGGAGTTTCTAGTGCAGTGCAAAGTCAGAGGACTGTTGATCAGTCAGCACTATATGGCTCGCTTCATAATATTACCTCAGGGAGTAGTTTGACCCATCAGGGGTCTAGACACAGGAGGAGTCAAGGGGAGGAGGGAGAACCAGAGGGGGAAGAGATGAAGAGTGAAGTTGGAGATTAAGTGACTCGCTTTAAATGTCACAATAACGCTCTGCCGCTCACTGTGGAGCTTCAGGTGCCGGAGGAGAGAGTGAATGAGGAGGCGCATCATGGCAAGAAGATTTCTGGGTCTAAAAAATGGACAAAATCTATAGAAAAACTAGCAAAAAAATCAAGAACAAACACATTAATCTCCATTAGGAGAGTCCTGATCCGATCATGTAGAGTCCAACTCAATCTGAATTGGATTTGGAGATCAGGGATTGGATATTTATTTTATTCTCCTATTATGATCAGTTTATTATTACAGACAAATACTCTTCTAGAAGTCTGAGTGTCCTTAACGGATCACGACAGTTTATTGCCACAAAATAGAGCCGAATAGGGCACACAAAAATACGTTGGTAAAGTTTAACAGACTTCCAGACTTTCAATAACTTTTTTAGGAAACATTTTTAACTGAGGGCAAGTCCCCTTCTCTCTCTAAAAGCAATTTCAATAGAAAAATGATTAGGTTTTTGTTTCTATTTCTTAAGAATTGCTCTTTTCATGCTGCTAACAGAGAGATGGCTGGCAAGGGACTGTAAACAAAGTCCAAGCTCTGAGAAAAAGTGATTCAAAATCCAGAATTTCCCTAAAAACAACTAAAACTAGTGAATGGCTGCACTGTTATAAGCTAGTTATGAATCCTCATAATGATATTCATCCTAAAACAACTTTATCAGAAATAAAATACTTTTGACACAACAAAAATCTTGGTTCTCTTCAGACATATATATATTTATATACATATATGATATATATACATATACAATATAAATAAATATGATATATATATATACGATATATGTACAATAAAAAAACATTTTTTATTTATTTTTAATGGCGAAATAGTTCTGAAAATACTATTATAGTCACCAAATTTTCTCAGATGACTAATAATCAACTATTTTTACTAGTTAATAGTTGCACTATTTTTACTTGAATGTTTAAACTACTTCACAGATGTGCTTTGTTTAAGTGTGAAATGATAAAAGAAGGTTAATAAAATAATAATAGGGTGAAATCTGGATCTTTTCATGAATTTGTTCTAATTTTTAAAATGCGTTACAAAAGTATCGGGAATTGATATCGGCAAATACTTGATATCAACAGACTCAGATTCAGATTAGGATTGATCATTGTGCATTGAACACATTGAAACGGATAGTGTGTCACAGACGTCCTGATATTTTTATTTCTTTTTTGCAAACATATTCCTGATATAAAAATGTTATTTCGTCTAAATGAAGTCCAAATATCCTCCGATCAGTAGTCTAACACTTTTGACTAAAGTGAAAAAGTTTTGTCTCCAAAGTAGACATGCCTATTCGATAGATTTGTAAAAAGAATCTTTTAGAAACGACTTGATTGTATTTTGTTAACAAGACCTCTAAGTAGCGCAGAAGCGCATCTGCCCACACACGTCTGAGTCCCAGACACACACCAACACGCTCAGGTCCCTGTCCGTCTCCAAGCATCTGGCAGCATTCCATTAACAGAGCCACCAGCGATCTCCCACACCCTCAATCGCTGTCAGCTTCTCAGAGAAAAAAAAGAACACAACCCCACAGGTTCACCTGCTTTCTCCTCAGAGGAAAAGAGAAGTTGGATTCTCTCATGAAATGGCTTTTATTGTTTCCCCAGAAGGCATGGCGTGTACGCCTCTGAGACGCGCTCAGACGGCGGGTAGAATGCCTCGATGGCGTTTTGTGTACCCACCCTGCGTTGCTGAAATAAAACCAACAGAACTTTCCCTCTTTAAAAGTATGCACTTGTGTTAATTTCTAAAACTGGATGAGGCAGAAAGACGAGATTGAGCTCGTCATTAGGAGTTCACAGCTTGCGTGCTTGTGTGAAGGTTTGTTTTGTTTTGTATTAGCCGTCTTGTGTGTGAGCGCGGTACGCTCGTGTGTGCCTCCGTGTCTCCTCTCTCCCACGCTCAAGCGCCTAACGATGGCAAATGCTCCTGTGTGTTTGCCAGGCGTTGTTTCTCAAAAACAACAACACATCCAGGAACGACTCGTTTTGTCGGGTTTTTGTGGAAGGAACACGCTCTAATTAGAGAGGCCCTCTGAAGGTGCATCACACAGATCTTTTCTCAAAGACCAGCCGGCTCCTGGCTCACACACAGCGCACACATGCCACCTCTGATTACTGAAGAAAAGTGTGTGTCATTTAAGTTTACAGCGCAGTATTAACAGCCTTGTCAGTTTAGATTTGCTGCTTATCTGATGCTAATCCATGCATACACATCAGTACACCTATTCACATGCAGAGGGGGAAAAAAGTTTCTGGCACAGGTGTTTCTCACAAACATATGTACAATAATCCTACACACACACATTCTCACATGCATGTGTGTAAGCCCACAAGTCTTTCTGTCTCTGCTTGAATTTGTCTTTACTTTGCTGCCTTCTTTATTTGTTTTACCAGATGGGAGCAGGCATTCTGCTCAGTCGGCCCTGGTTACTTCTGTTGACCGTATCTGCGTGTCTTCTTTGCTCTCAGGTGCCAGTGATGATGGTGGAATCAGCTTCTGAGACCATTCGAACGACACCGTCCAACCAGAACGGAGTCAGCAGCCTCAGCAGCCAGTCAGATGGAGGAGGAGGTAGAGAGGGCGGGTCCAATGGAGACGCCAACGGAGAGATCAGTCCGGTCGACCTACTGCACCTGCAACAGCAACAGGTGTGTGTTTGTGAGCCTGCATGCATTCGTCCTTCGAACTCATTGGGGGCCCTTTTGTGTACTGTGGTGTGCATGCCTGCAACATTACGGGTTTTGCAACACCTCTGTGTGCAATCTGAATGCATAAGCGGGGCACGTTTTGAAGAACAGCATGTACACACTGCTGTTGCGTAACGTACAGATGTGACAACAGTTTGTTGTCCAGGGACTGTCAGCCTTGCTCGCGCCAGCAGTTTGAAGCTCTGACGGGTTGTCTCGACATTTTTCCGCTCTTATGATGTGCCAACTAAATCCAATTTGACACACTTTGCTATAAGGATTCATGGCATCAGGTTCCCACTGGTATTGCATTTCAAGAAATAGGAGGAAGTACTTTAAACTTATAGAAACCAGTTTTGCATGCGTAGGCCTGCACAGATTCCACATAGGGGTTGGATCCTCCAGGATTAGAAGTGTTCGTGTCACTGTTCTAGAAGTCAGCTCAATTCCTTTAACTGATCCATGGTGTTTGTATGTATTTAACACATCAGCTCACATTCTTCCCAATTACTCTAAGTCAGGGGTGTCAAACTCAATCGCACGAGGGGCCAAAATCCAAAACACACCTTTGGTTTGGGCCGAACAGGGTAAACATTTATTGAACACTCTAAAACTAAATTTGAAAACTTTAAAACCGTAACTTTTTAACATAATTATGAACTAGCTATATAGCATTACCTGGAAAAATGTAAGTATGAATCCTGTAAGCTGAATTTGGCCGCTGAAGATGCTGAAGTTGATAGCTAAAAATGCAGAAATTGATAGCTAAAAACATTGAAGCTAAAAGCTGAAAACGCTGAAGCTTAGAGCTTGTTGAAATATTAGCTAAATGCCAAATTAACCTGAAGAACTTTTAAAATGTCTAATTTAGCCAACACAGCTAGCATGAAGCTAAAAGATTAGCTTGACTCCAAAATAGCCTAAAAAACTTGAAAAAGCGTAAATTAGCCAAAACAGCTAGCGTGCAAATTTTAGCTAAACTCCAAAACAGTCTAAAAAAAGTAAATCCAGTCCAAATAGTCCAAAAATCTAGCAGAATCCAATTTTTTAAAACTTTAAAATCATAACTTTTTAACGTAATCATGAATAATAAAAAAGCATGACTATTATTCCAGAATGAATCAACTTAAAACTTAAATAACTTTCACTATTTTACTCTTCATAAAAATATATTTTGGTCATAATTATACAAGTTTGAAATAAGCGCAAGATAACATCGAGCCATTAATAACAATAAAATAAAATGATCTGGAGGGTCGGATATAATTACCCAGAGGGCCGGATCTGGCCCCCGGGCCTTGATTTTGACACGTGTGCTCTAAGTGATTCATCACTTCTACATATTTACAGAAACTGGCCACTGTGTCTGCCTTATTTTCCAAACTTTTCCTGGAACATGTTGGAATCTTTCCTTCCTGCAAATTTATCTAAATAAATGTCTTTTGATTGCTTTCCGAAAACCTGAACCTCCCAAAAGGCCACACAGACATTTTTAGATTAGTCATGATGAAGATCTGTAAGGTGACGGATGTTTTGTGCTTCTAATTGCTGAAGTTGCTGACAGATTCAGCCATTCTCACTATGCCTGTAATGTCAGTGGTATCCAGCCGTCACACAGGGTCAGTGTAGGCTCTGGGCTCTGACACCACCTGAGTTTTGAGTTGAGGAAACCCAGGGGGAAAAAATCTGGGTTTCCTCCCTGCTGCTAAAATTATTCCCCCTAATTATAATTATGGAGCCTTAGGTGAATGAGGAACACTCAAAGCCCTTCACTCCTGTCCCGCTCCCCTTTCTGACTGCTTCCTCACCCTGCTTCCTCAGCAACCTTCAGCAGAGGACACACACATGCACAAACACACACGTATTAACACCAAACTTTTAGCTCATACAAAGCGGGTCTTTATTCTCTGGGATTTTTTCGGCACTCTCTATGTTTTTGCACCTGCATGTGTGTATATAGATGTGTGTGTGTGCGTACATGCTGGTATTTCCTCTCTTGAGCGGGTTACCAACCACAAACATTGCTCCCTCTCGCTTTCCATCTTCTCCTCTTCCTTTACTGACTTCTTTTTCCTTCTGTCCTCTGTGGACCGTGAAAAACAAGCACAACCTTTCCTCCAAATCCCAACATTCAGGTCACAAAAATGTTTACACCCACCTTTGTCTCTGTCAATTAACCATTTAGTGCAGGACGAAAAACTGTCCTAATGCTTTTTTAAAATACTTTTGTGAAAGAAAGTTTTGGGTCTAGCTTGTATTTTTTGTTCGGCGTACACAGATATTTTAGATATTTGCCTCTATAGATCTATAAGGAAGTGAGAACTGCATGCCAGCTGGCACACAGAGACGCTTAAATTCTTAAAAGTCCCTGTCAGTCCTGATTAGTATTAGCAACCTTTCACTCTTTGCTTCCTTCCTCATGTTATTTTGCTCTCTAAAGAACATGAAAGTGCTGTAGAGACCACCTGCTTCAATTTTTGGAGATACGCATCTTTAAATTTGAATTTCTTTATTTAAAGGCCATGACATTTGGACAGTTCTAACCCTTTAGCACCTGAGGCATCACCGGTGACACTTAAACATAAAATCTTTAACGTACTGTAACTTTTAAACTGTTAACACAATCAGCGTAATTCCAGTAGAGGACATGTGTCAAAGTCAAGGTCCGGGGGCCGGATCCGGCCCTCCGGGGAATTATATCCGGCCCTCCAGATCATTTTATTTGATTGTTACTAATGTTATCTTGCGCTTGTTTTTAACTTGTATCATTTTGACAAAATATATTTTCATGGAGAGTAAAATAATGAAAAGTAAATTTGCGGTTTAAGTTGATTTATTCTAAGAATATTCCTGGGTTTTTAGTATTCATAATTATGTCAAAAAGTTGCGGTTTTGAAGTTTTAAAAATTAGCATTCCGCTAACTTTTTAGATTTTTTTGGCATTTACTAAAATCTTTTAGGCTATTTTGTAGTTTAGCTAACATTTCAGCTACATGCTAGCTGTTTTGACTAATTTAGGCTTTTTTTGTTTGTTTTTTAGGCTGCTTTGGAGTTTAGTTAATATTTTAGCTGGCTATCAGCTCCAACAATTTCAGCTATTAGCTTCAGCTTTTAGCTATCAATTTCATCATCTTCAGCTATCAGCTTCAGCATCTTCAGCGGCCAAATTCAGCTTACAGCATTCACACTAGCATTAACCCAAGTAATGCTATAAATCTAGTTCATAATGATGTTAAAAAGTTACGATTAAAAAATTTTGTTTTACAGTGTTCAATAAATGTTTATCCTGTTCGCCCCGCAACCTAAGGTGTGTTTTGGATTTTGGCCCCTTGTGCGATTGAGTTTGACACCCCTGCAGTAGATTGCGAAGGAGAAAAGCAGCTTGCGCTTTACGAGAAAAAAAATCTTCTAAAAGGGTAAGAAAAATTGAGAGCGCCGCTTTTTTCCTTAAGCATCTGCTGGAATTGTGTTGATTGTGTTAACGGCTGAAAAGTTACAGTAAATCAAAGGCAATGGAGCTCTGGTGTTAAAGGGTTAATGTCACATTTGTGAAGTACAGAAGAGGTTTTTCAATAGTTTCTTTGGACTTAAAGGAGATTGAAAAAAATACAACAAGTTTCTGTATTTTATAGTTATTTTAAGGGTACAAATTCAAAATAAACTCTTATTAGTTGAACTCTTTCCCTTTCTATATTAGTGCAACACTGAATCCTTTAATCTCTTTGAAAAAGTGGTGAAATAGTGTCCATTCTTGCTATTTTCATGCTCAGCTTGACTCGGTTTTGACGCGGCCGTGTTGTGTGGCCACACAGGCTTCAGTTCTAACCCGAGCCATCACCTCAATGTCTCGGTTAGACCTCCTCTTCCTTCTTTTCCTTCCTCCTCCACGCTTGAGTCCCTCACCTGAAGGTGTTGTGCAGACAACTGTTTGTGCTTAAACACCATGCCGACGAGCAGTGGAGCAGAAAGACACACCAGCTCTCCTGCACACACAGAAGGCCTGACAGCCCCGCGGTTGTCGGGACACAAAGCCATCTTTTCCTCGGGGCCCTTGTGAACCTGCGAGAAATCACAGTCATTGTCAGCCATCAAGCCGCATGGACTGGCCTCTCTGTCTTCCGTGTCTACTTTTCACAGACAGATGGATGGATAGATTTTGCTGGTCTGTGTTAAAATTAGGAACTGGGTGTGTGCGTCGGGAGGGCGGGAGGCGGCCGAGATGGGAAGACCGGTCAAAGGAATCAAAGGTAAAAAGACGAGCAAAAATGGCAGCGGGGTGGGGTGGGAAGATGGGGGGCATTAGGAGGCTGGAAAGAAGAAACAGAGGGATAAGGGAGGGGTGTAATGCTGAGACGTGTCAGAAAAGGGCGCCTGGGCCTCCCTGTGGAATGTGGCCTGTCTGCCTCCCCAGAAAGAACAGAGCAGGAAAGAGGGAAGACAGAAAAGTGGAGGTGGGGGCAGTTTTGCCCCATCATCGAGGTGGGTGGAGGGGGCGAGGAAGAGAAAACAATGAGCAGAGCTGGACAGTGTAGAGGCTGGAGTGGAAAAGTGAGAGTGTGGAGGCTCTTTGCTGAGGAGCCGGGTGTGGATGTGAAATGATGCATAGCAGTGGAGAAATGTAAGCAGGATAAATCCTAACAAACCTCAAAGTGTGTGTGTGTGTGTGTGGGTGGGAGGAGGGTGCCCTGACGAGAACCAGGTGTCTTCAATTCTCTCCAGGTCTTTAAGCCTCCATACCTTTTTTCTTCTCTGCAGATGTGAGTCCACATTTTAAGCACTGCACCGCCCACTTCTTTCCTCTCACCCAATCTGTCTCCTCCCTTCTCTTCTTCATCAATTAATTGCCTCTAGTGATCCAGCAGTTACTGCTGTAGCAGGAATGAAGAGGAGATGGGGGCAAAGAGGTGTCGCTTCCTCTTGAGAGTTCTAGTCATCAGTCGGATGAACCAGTCCTCCAAGTTTTTTTTTTTTTACTCTTCCTCTGTCTTTTCTTCTCCCGCTCTGGCTCTCCTCCACACAAATAGAAAGTGAGGAGCAGATTGTAGCAGTGGTCTTCTTTCCCCAGGGGTTGAAAAGGAACATTGGTTGAGAAAAAGGCAGCTTAAGAAATTGGTTTGGAGCTTCGATCCCCTTTCCCATTTGTCATGTTCTATTTTTTTTCTGCTCTCTCTCGTGTGTCCACTCACACACCAGCAGTCATTGTGTGAGTCCCTCCCTTCTGTACATACTGGCGGTTACACACATGCTCAGAGCTGATGTAAGTTAATGAAGAGTGTAATTAAGGAGCCACAGTGATGACTGGAGATCAGGGGGAACCGATACAGATCTCAGATATACACAAACACTGATGAAAGATAGCTGGGGTGTGTGCGTTTGTGTGTGTGTGCAGTAGTGTTGCGTTCGGACAGATGTATGTGTGAGCCTGTGTGCTAACAGACGGTAAAAGATGCTGGATGATTCAGATAACGAATGACTTCCTGCTAGATTGGCTAGACTCGATAATTGTATGGATGGCGGTGGAGGGGCCGCTTCGGAGGAATACGTGGCTCCTTAGCTTTGCTAAATAATCGGAGGTGAATGCTGGTCACCGGGACAGTTATGTCTTGTTCGACCCCCGGCCCTTATCCGAGTTCATTCTCAGGTCAAGAGTCCAGAGGTGGTAAAGGTGAAGGAAAGGCTTTCAAAGGAAATAATTAAAAAGATGAATTTTTGTGATGGTTTATTATATACTTGTGCATGACCGGTTGTAGTCCACTGTGTTGTCCGTTCCTGCATCCTACCGGTCACTAAATCAGTCCTGTGCCTCTCCCTGAGTGGTGTCACCTCCTAAAAGCTCTCACCCACTCTGGGCCGGGCCTTCCTCTTTATATGAGAGGTCAGCAGAGTGCAGGGGTCATAAGAGGTCACGCTGAGACAGAGGAGGGGGAAGTTGGGTTGCTTAGCATCACAGGACACCCACTGCTGATGCCGTAACGTTACAAAGAGGTCTATAGAACACCAACTTCCTCTTGAAGTCCTATCTTTCCTCTATCAGTTGTGCTTTCATTATTCTTCACTCGGTTTATTTCAGTGTACTTTATCATAAAAGACTAAAAAAAACATACACAAAACAGTTTGTTGGTGTGGGTTGGCTTTCAAATGACTTCCACACACTTTTCCAGATTTTATTTCCACACATTGAGACCTAATTCTGAGATGCTGAGATGTTGTATTTATGAGCATCTATAAAACGGTTTTACTGCTTTTTTCCAGCCAGGCCATTGAATAATCGCAAAAGTGCCGCATGAGAGTTGGAGAGCAGATATTTGTTCGCACTACCAGTGTCCTTTTATTTGCTTTGCTAGTGTGAGTTTTTTTAAAGACAGTGTTCTGGAAAGAATGCTATAAAGCTACAAGTGTGATATCTAGTCAGAAGACATGGTCCGTCTGGTCAAATGAGCCAGCCGGACACAGGCACGCACAGCCGCCACGGCCAATCAACAGGCTCCGAGTCAGAGAACAGACAGAAGGCAGCGAAATTGTTCAGAGTGTATCTGTGAGTGTTTGTGCTGTTTCTGTTGTGGAAACTGAAGTAATGCTCACATACCTGGGTATCTGAAGGGGCTTGGTTTGGTTTGGTTGCCATGGAAGTGTTTGGAACCACTTGAGTGGGTAGGTCAGGTTGTGCTGTCGGGTAAATAACACACACACACGCTCATGCATGATCCAAGACAAACACTTCCCACAAAGAATCCTCTGTATTCAGAGGGGTGAGAAAAAAAACCTGGCAATTGTTGACTTTAAGTTGTCAAAGAGTTAGTTATCACTATGGAGACTGAAGCCTTGATCAGACACTAAAATCCACCAGCATATGGGATCACAGATAGTGGTCAGCAGTTCTTACCAATCATTTCCCAACACTTTCTAGGGTTAAAAAGCACAAGTCATAACTGGATTGAATTGCCATGTGCTCAGACTTCAGGGTTCATTAGGGGCAGGGCACTGATACAATAAAGCATCAGTTTGCAGGACCCCCAGCCAACCCAACCACACAGTTCACGCTGGGTCCTCCTATCAAAGTTCCGGTGCCCTCTCCTTCCTTTCAGCTCGCATCCATTCTTCCACTCCGGACTCACAGAAAGCGACGGACACAGCAGAGGGAACAAGAGCAAAACCAAAGTGTGCAATACTTGCACAACTGCTGGGCAAGCAGTTACCCTGGAAACAGTTTGAGAGCCCAGGATGCACACAATGACCAGGCTAATATACACACTGCACATATAAATCTGCAGAGGCCTAAAGTGTTGCTAATTAGCTAGTCTGCACTGGCTCTTTGTGTGAGCCATTTTAAAGGAGAGATTAGAGTCAACGGGGAGGAGGAGAGGAATGTAGGTCTTCTCTTTCTGCCTTCCTCCTGAGCACAGCGGCCTTTTTTCATCTGATAGACAGAATGCATTTATTGTCTTTTTAATTAAGATTTCCATAACAAAAAAAAGTGAAAAAAAATCACATAAATAAGTAAAGAGCAAATTTTGAAAAACTTAATTTAGAGGTGAGATAGGTTTTTGAATTATGGATTTAAATTCAGTTTTATTTATATAGTCAACGATGCAATCGTCTCAGTGGGATCACCGGTAATTTTTATTTCATCACATTTTCTTTTGTCATCCATGTGTATAATACAAGTATTAAGGTATAATAGCTTGTTTTTTACTGTTAAAGACTTTTTGGAAGGCTTGGATATTAACGAAGCCTGTTGGCCAAATTTAAGTTCATTTCGAGGTATTTTTAGTGTTACGAACTTATTTACCTAAAAACTGGACTTATTGGTGTTTGTTTTAAAATCTAAACAAAAGAGAATTGTTAAATCGATAGAGATAAAACACACCTTATTGAATACACATTGTCTTAGCCCTTTAACACCTGAGGCATCACTGATGATGCTTGACCCCTTAATGCATAAATTTATTTCCAGCTATGAAAAAATAAAAAAAATCATTTATGAACATTCTTTTAAATTTTTACGAATTTTAGACTTCTTTCTTTTTGGATTGTTTTTGCAGTGTGTAAGCTGAAATATACACTCACAGGGACAAGATGGCAGCTGTATAACCTGTAGTAGTGTCTGACAAAATTAAAATAAAACGTAAAATTAACAAAATTCCTACGTCATATATTTGAGTGATTATTTCAGATGTGTGAGCCAAAGTGCTGTAAAACTTGTGGTCAGTTATTGCAAAGATTTGATTGTAGCTCTTTGCTGCTAAGTCTTTACACTGCAAAAACAGACCCTTAAAAGTAAGTCAAAAATTCCTCACCTATTGGCAGATTCTCTTTACAAAAGCAAAAAATCTGCAAGTTAGGTAAGAAAACGGTCTTACCAAGTAAGTGTAAAATCTAGTCATTTACACACGTTTCCTAAATTAGGCTTATTTTTAGAATTAAAAGATTAAAAATCATGGTTTTAGACTGTAATATTGAAAACCAAAGTGTCCAATGTAGCACAATTACTAAATCATACAGTCGTGGAGTACTTTTTTTTTTTTTCATTTCTCTTTTTCTAAAGGACACTCCACCCCGTTCCTCATTTGGGGAAGTTGAACTTTCTTGTTCTTTTATAAAAGCTGAACTTGTTGAATGCCAGCCCATTTCCTGTATTTGTGTGTCTTTGTGTGTGTGTGGTGAGGGTGGGTGTGTCCATCTCCATCCCCACTGCCACAACCAGGTGTAAAAACTCTCTGAACCGAGAAACTTGAAAGAGTTTTTATTTTCATCAAAGCATGCAGGCGTAGGCTCATGCTTCCACAGGCCAGTCGCTTGAAGTTGTTCTGTTGAACCAATAGGTGTCTGAATGTGTACGTTTGCCTTTGTGTGTGTGCGCAGTCTCTGTTTGTGTATGCATGTGTTTTCCTTCTGTCTCCCTGCTGAATCTTGGCAGTGTCTTGCATGTGTTATTAGTTTGCTTTCTTTCTTTTTCAGGGGGCTGGTTATTAATAATAAGACTTAAACAGTTTCCATATGTGAGGCCTGGTTGCCAGGCTAGTTCTAGCCTCATCAGTCTGGCCTCGCACAGGCTTTCCTCTCACAACTTACTCGGGTTGGGGAGGAGAAAAAGCTTACACTCTGGAGGTCACCCAACTACGACCTAACACCTAAGTGGCCTTGTCTTTCCAAAGTACTTAACTGTCCAACTTTATGCAAGATGAAGGCTAAATATTACAAGGCACACTTGCTGTATGTGAGTGTCTGCGTGTGTTTTCCTCTCTGGGCTGGGTCTGTCTAGAGCGAGGCCTTCCTCTCCTGCCAAATGAGCTGTGCTGAAAACCGCAGGGAAACGGCATATGTGTATATAATGTATGACGTGTATTTGTGTCTGTGTGTGTAAGGAAACTGCTGTAGAGCTATTTGCCATCAATTAGCCGCTTGGACTGAGATGTGGCCTGCAGTACAGAAGGAGCTGTTTTTATATTCCCAGTAAGGGAGTTCCTCTCTCCGTACCTGCTCACCTCATCATTATCTTTAATCGTCTTATTTCTCGCCGCTCTATCTCATCAACTGACGGAAAAACGAGCCAAAAAAATCTTCATTGGAGGTTATAGATTTCTTCCATGTGGGATTCCATATTTTTTCGCTGATGATATAAAGCAGTCCCGAGGATTCCGTCAGCCCGTTTTATGACCACGCATACACCCCCGTGAATCGATGCAAACATTAGATGAGTGTCGGGATGGAGTTGAAAAGGAGACGAGTCTCACCAAACAGTTTGGAAATGAAGAGAACCATCTGGAAAACGACAACGTCCCTGGAGTTTACAACAGGTCCCTTTTGTGAAAAATAGTATTTGAAAAAATACAACCCCCCCCCCAAAAAAAAAAAAAAAAAAATTCAGTCAGGCTTTTCAAAGATTACGGCATATTTTGAAGTTCTTTTGGAGTTTGTGTTTTTATTGCGTTGGCTCTCGCATGCGGTCTTTCCTCTCTTTAATGGTCAGTCTGGGCTCAGGGAAGCTTGCTTCAGCCGTTTTAAAACCTCAGCTCTTAAACGGTGCCTTTATATTGCGGAAACATTACATTAAATAGCTGAACGGGATTGCCGGTGGTGGGTGGTTTCCAAGGTGTCCCAGATTGTTTCTACTTGGCGGCATCTGAAACAAATTGAGGACAGATTTGAGCCGCTTATGCTCAATATGTTGAGGAACAACTGGTTTTAAGTCCATGTTCCCATGGTTAATGACAAACGACAGGAAAACTGATGGAGGGAGGGGGGAAGACCTGATTAAAATCAGAAAAAGAGCTTCAAATGGGAGGTAGACTCAGTAGAAAGGAGAAGTTCTGCGAGGGCATAGTTTATCTGTAACCCACCGTGAAATTGACAGGCTTTAGAAAGGATTTGTTCAAGCCGTCCCTTTTTCTGTGTTTACCCTGTCGAAAACCCCAGATTTTTCTGAAGCATACACCCCCTTCCCCATTTCCTGAATGACACTGTTGTGTCAACTATAAACAAATTAGCCCAAAGGCTGACGTAATCACTAGCACTAAAAAAATAGTGTTAGTTTTTTTTTTCCTCCTCTCAGTTTGGGAGCAGTAGCTTGTTCTTCCTGTGCTCGCCGCTATCTGCTCTGCAGACTTTCCCCTTTCCGTCGCTGCAGACCAACCTGCACTTCTGCCCCTGCAAACGTCTGTCTGAATTCAGCGTCTGGTGGAAATTAAGAACAAAAGTGAAATCATTCACTTCCACTCCACTTTATTGATGGATTCTCTGAGACTGTAAAGGGTTTTTATCCATTCTCATTGTGTTTAACGGTTAAGAAAACCTCCTCAGTGTCTATGCAAATGTAAGGTAAACAGTTCACCTCTAGTTAGCAGTTACGTGGGGTTTTTTTGGAGTGGAAATTAAGGGTCATCCCATGAGGTCAGCAGCTGCATTCACAAGGCTTCCATTCGTAGGCCAAGGCAATCTATTTTAAGACTTTCCCGATCTTCACTCATAATTTACTGTGGTGAATGAGGGTATGGGGAACAGATTTGTAGAGATGAGAGAGGAAGGGAGGGATCAGAACACAAGAAAGACTCAGTACTTGGAGAAAAGATGCCAAGTAAACTTTTTTTGAGGTATTCATCATATCATGAAACCAAGGAAAAGGCAAGAGACAAGTAGCATAAAGAAAGAGTGATTGAGGGGAAACAGTCTGGTTTCTGTTGCGACTGACAGTGATGTATCTGATGTGTGAGATTCCACAGTGGATCGGGCGCGAACACCGCCAAAGTCAAATTAGCTGCATCCTTTTATCCAATTAACATGCCTTACAGAAGGAGATACATCTAAATCTGGTGTCATCTTCTTTCTGATCACGATCCTTTGAGTTTAAAGAATAAAAGAAACTGGAAGATAAGGGAAGCTGAGAGCTGCTGAACAGTGAAGAACAAGGTGCAAGGAGTGTAAATAAAAGTAGCTTTGGTTTTATGGAGTTTGAAGATATATTTGGTGAGGACAAGCAGCGCACACGGATACAAGGGATCACTGAGACGACCCAGGAGGACGGCAGCATCTCCTCAGCTCGAGCCTGGCTTTCAGCTTCAATGACAGCGCTTGAGGACAGAGATTTAGAAAGTGGGAAGTGTGTGTGTAAGTGGAGGGGGGGATCCACTGTTTCTTTCTGAACCCCGTTTCTCCCACTGATCCAAAATCAGAAAGCATGCAGACCTGTTGAGGGTCAGCTGGGTGTGACGAGTTCTTTGTTGTATCTTTACCCCAAGTCTATTTGGTAGTCTGTCGCTTTCTCCTGAGGAAAAAAAGCAGAAGGAGGAAAAGAAAGCAGCTTTATAAGTTTTCCCCCGCTCACTCTTGAGCCTGTAAGCGGGAATATTTGTTTGATGCCGAGGGATCCCTCACCTCAGACAGTCATGATCTAGTCCAGGGTTCTGCAACCAGAAGCTCCGGAGCCACATGTGGTTCTTTTAACTCTCCATTGTCGCTCCCTGGTTAAAGCAAAAATAAAAAGGGGTTCATTTTAAAAAGTAGCTAAAAGTAAGTTAAAAAAAATAAAGTAATGGAAGGCTTCTGAATAGAACAGCCACTATTCTCCAACAATCCATCAAGAAGTTTGGCTTCATAGCTTAACAGAGCCAAACAAGAATATTTTGACAGATTTTTGAGCACTATTTGCCACAGAAAATGAAATGGAGGTCATATATACTTTTGAACAAATTCAAGGATTATAAGTATGCCTTATGGCTCCAGTCCTTGGCCGTGGACCTCGCCTCTGGCACAACTTGTGCCCCCACCTGTCCCACCTCCATGTGGATGAAGCCCGTCTGCTACACATTATTTAGACATGTAGTTGTAGAGTTAGATAAATATTCCTTAAAAATCCTAGTGCATCACCTGCCTTTCCTGGGGGAGGATCCCTCCTTCATGTGGAGTTTATTTATTTTTTGTTTTCCCTGAATCTGTTTTTTTTCCTTAACAAGAAGGAGGGTGTAAGGGCAGGGATGCCCAGTTCCGTTTAGTCTGTTTAGTTTAGCAATCAGCTTTTGTTCATATTTTATGACTGATTCAATGATTTTGGACAATTATCAGTGTGAATCCCAATGCAAAAACTGTCCAAATTCTTCCCTTCTCCCGACCCCTACATTTAGCCCTCTAAACGGAGAGTTAGGGAAAAATAGTGTCTCATAGTTCGGATGTCACTTTCGCTAGCTAACGTCACCGATAGGTAGCGTTAGTGCAGAGCTTCCAGCACTCAAATAACATTGGTTTTATAACTTTAAAAAGGCCATACTAAAACAAAAAAATAATTACTTACATTTAAATGTAAACTTCTGTGCTTCAGAGCACACCCATGGGAAGAAAATCTCTTCTCCTCCACGGCACAGCACGACACGGTTTACTGGGCTGTCCCTTCGTTTGGAGGGCGGGATTTAAAAAAAAAAAATTTCGGACACTACTTCCGCTAAAAATGGCCCATCGAATGAAGGAGTAGGAAGAAGGGAAGAATTCGGATTGGACCTTGGGCCATAAAGATAAGATTAAATTGAATTTGCTTAAAAAAATATGGCAAAGGTCACTTAATTAGCTCTAATTAATATATATTATATGTATATTACATACTCCAAATCTCTGCTAACATGCCATATGATACTACATTTTCTGCACAGAATGTCTTTTATTTTGAAAGGAAATCATGTGGATTTTTTTCAAAAGTTACAGAAAAAAAACAAACTTATTTTTTAGCTGTTTTTAAATTGTCCCCTATTTACAAAACATATTCCAATCAGGATTATGCTGCTTTTAGCCAAAATTAATCCACATATTATCTGCAGAGCAACAGGTGTTCATTAGAAAATTATGGTGGGAGTAAGCCCACCCCAACTTCCTGTCATCCATCTGTTTACACACTCCAGCCTACAGCCCCTCGCATCCCCAACCAAACACTACAGGTGCAACAAAAATGAAGAGCAATATTGAAGGTATGCAGTCGTACAGTTTTAGGAAAACTAAGATCTGACGTCTACAAGTGGATGCATCAGAATGCAGAGGAGGTGGGATCTTGTCACAACTACAAGTTTTTTCAAACTAAATTCATTTGTCTGCTCCCAAATAACCACAATTTGATGGAAAAAATACTCAGAAATGCAACTTTTTTTCTAGATTTTCTTTAATTATGTCCTCCATTAGCAGAAAAACACCATAAGAACATGTTAAAAACTCCAAAAACCCCATTTTAATCAGAGTGATTATAGACCCAGATTTTAGTTTTGGTGCTGGCACGTCCCTCTCATCCTCACTTGTCCCTCTTTTCTTCTTCTTTTCCTCATGTGGGCCTAAGCAGGGAAACCTGAAACCACCTGCCTCCCCCTTGCCCTCTTAACTCCCTCTACTTCTTGCTTCTTCTTCTTCCCCAAGGACAGCCCACTGTCTGCCCCGGGGGCTGTTTATCTATGGGGGGAGTAAGGGGGATAGGCTAGAAGGAGGGGGGGTGAGTTTGTTTCGTTTCGGCCATCAACAATGGACCTCAGTCAGTGCTGACGGATTACTCCAACATATGGTACCCACCTGTCTCTTTCTTTCTCCCTCTGCCCCCCCTCTCCCTTCCTTAGTTATGCCTTTCTGTTTAGATTTCTTTGCTTATTCCTGCGTTCTCTCTCCCCGTATCACCCAAACATGCGGGGCGGATTAGAGACCAAATTCATCACACACACAGACCTGTTTGCTTTAGCAACCTGAGTCAGACACACATGCTCACACACACACACACAAACCGAGCAGAGGGGCCTGTTTGTTTTCATTTTCTTCTTATTTGTGGCTGAACTTCTATCCACTCATCTCATTCTACTTTACTGAAAATCTGCTTTAAAGTTGAACACACACGCACTGACTTTCAGCTGCAAAATCATCCACAAAACCAGTTTTCTTTTGCTAATCGACGCTCCAGCCGCCCTTTCCCAACTCCATCCACCGTCGTTATTTTAGGCCTTTTAAGAGTTTTAGTGAAGGTAGTCAGAAAGTTGTGGTTTCTGTGTTGTTGTGTGTGTGTCCTTGTGTGTGCATTCATGTATGTGCCTGTCTGACCCTGCTGAATTAAAAAATGCCCTGTTATTAAAGGCTGTGTCAGAGGCGATGATTTACAGAGGGGAGCGATGACAAGTCAGAAGAACTCACACACACCGCACTAACACGCACACACACACACACTCTGGGCTCTCTCAGGCCTCCAAGCTGAGCTGTGACCTCCTCACCCTCCTTCCCCTTCCTCCGCCTCCCTCCCTCCCTCTCTCGCTCTAATAAAACCTGTCTGACACCACTGATGTGTGCAAATGTGTGTGCGTGCGGGTGTGTATATGCATGTGTGCTCAGCGGCAGCACAAAGACTCTGTTGTTGGGCCTCCCTCTTAGGCCTCCCTCATATTTTCTTTAAAGGTGCAGTGCGCCCCCAAGAATGCCACAAGGGGAACGGGGAGTTCGGGCGGGGGGGAGTAGCTTGCGAAAGTGTGTGTGGGTGGGTTGAGGGGTTGATAGAGTGGTTGGGGGTCTCATAGAAGAAAAAAGGCGAGGAATGAGTATGAAGAGTTGGAATAAAAGCGGAGGGTCAAAGAGGAGAGGTGCTTCTTGATAAAGTAGACATGAGAGTTTTTGGCTTTGGTTGCAGGTGGCATTTAGATGTGTGTCTGCCTCTTTGACTGAGACGTTTGTGATCTTCTCTGGCAGTTTAGAGTTAAATTAATGGAACTAAATTTTCCCACTTTTTAGCTCTTTTTGTTTAAGTTGGGAGCTCAGGATAGAGAGAGCGTTGGGCAGCGCAAACAGAAAACACAATTTTGTTTACACTTGAAGTCCCACTTTGATCATCTTTGAGTTTTTTTTTTCCAATTTTGTCATTTTTAGGCTAAATAAAAAAACATAGTTTTCTAGGACATAGCTTCTGTAGAGCGGCAAGGCGTCATTAGAAATTCACCTCTAAGTTGTGGCCTGGGGCATTGTCACTGTGTAAGCCCACCCCCACTTCCCGCCATTCCTTTGTTTACATGCTCTCCTTCTAGCTTACAGCTCCTCACACTCCCAACCTAACATTACTGATGCAACAAGCAAAACTGCAGCTATCCAGGCACACAATTTGAGCCAGAAAAAAAAGAATGCAGTCGTCTTCAAGCAGATTCAGTGAATAGTGTGGAACTTGGAGCTTCGATTGTAGCTTTTACGTCACAGCAACAAGCTTTTTCCAACGGCATTCTTTTGTCTGCTCCGGATTCTCAACAATTTAAATTAAAAAGAAAAATGAAATTCCGTTCTAATCTTAATTTACATTTTAATCCTAATTTACATTCCGTAGTCAGAAAAAGGCAATAAAAACATGTCAAATACAATTTTTCATCAGAGTGGGTCTTTAAAGAGATAACTTAGATAACAATCTAAGTTTGTATGAGAATGTATTATTTTGGGTTAAGTGTTAAGTGATGATTTAGGGCTGGAGTGTCAAACTCCAGGCCTCGAGGACCGGTGTCCTACATATTTTCCAACCAACCTGCTGTTGAAGCTTCATATTGGCTAAAGTCACCTGATCCAGGTAATCAGCAGCAAATAAGGCAGGATTTCTGGAAGACCAGCAGGAGGATGTCCCTGGAGGCCTTGAATTTGACCCCCCTGATTTAGGGTAATGTAGTGCTAGAGTTCTCAAACAAATCTACAGCTTCCAGTAGCAGATTTAGCAGTTTAACAATAACATGAGGCCCGCAGCAGCGTTTGCATTATTTATTTATTTATTTTTTTTCCTTACCTTACCGGCAATTTTAAAAATGCATTTATAAAATAAAATTGTACTTTAATGTTAAAGCAAATCATTTCACATACATTATTTTTACCTGGAATAAAACATTACATTTATGGAATGTCTTAATTTGTTAAGCACTCAGTATGACGATTCACATTAATAGTTGTATGCCTTTTCAGTGATTTAGGGTGTTTTTATGACCATGTTAAATAAAGATTGGTGTAAAATTAATTTAGACACTTTTAATATGTGTTTTGCTCGGGGGCCCCAGGCGACCGCCTATACCTTTGCCTAATGGTAAGTCCACCCTTGACATCTTCAAGAGGATATTGTTCTATTGTTCTGTTCATCATATAGACAAAAATAGAATTTTCTGGAACTGGTGCTGTAGGACCCAGAATGCAAAAGTCTGGGTTTGGTGACAGAAACATTAAATAAATATGACAAAAAAAGTGGCAAACAAGACCAGATGAACTAGCTAGCAAAAAACAGACACCTAAATCCATTGAGAACAATGAAGTGACATCCAGACAGGTGTAGATGACTGGCAACTTTAACCTGATGTGGCTAACAGAGGGCTAACTCAAAGAACGCAATGGAAACTGAGAATATTAGATGACAAAACCAAACTTAAGGGCACTGTCCTAACAAGAATAACTTCTGATAATGTGATTTTTTTTTCTCTGAAGCTTTTACTTGTCGGTGAACTTCGAACTGCAGGGTTTCTGAGTAAATGTTGAATGACCCAGGGGCTGAAAAGTGCTTATACAAAAGACTGTGGTGAAACAAGCTGTTTTTAGCTGCCATTTAAATGTTTCCATCATAAAGTGCTGTATTTTTAAATACAGTAAAGTATAATTTTGCTTTTAAAATTGGAAGTTAAAAGATTAGTTTTGTTAATTGCTGGATCATACAGGTTACATTCAGGTGTGTTTGACTCTGACATGCAAGTGTGAGTGATTGAGCACTTTGTGCCAGCAGCTGGAACAGACCTGTGGCAGCTCTGAAAGCAGCTGCTGCAAGGATAAAGGCAGGTGAGTGGAACAGCTGGAAAACGGAACTTGGTGAAAAGATTTAAGCCAAGAGCTATCAAAGCTAACGAAGAACCAGCAGGTTTTGGCACTTTGAGAGAAAGAAATCAGAAATAAAATAGAGTTTCTTGTTCATAAAAAAGGTCTAATTCCTGCCAAAATGTTGTGTACCAAATATCTTTAAAAGGGGAGTGTCTTCTAATAGATCAGGGATGTCAAACTCAATCGCACACTGGGGCTAAAATTCAAAATACTTCTTAGGTCGCGGGCCGAACAGGATAAACATTTATTGAACACTCTAAAAACGAAAAATTTAAAACTTTGAACATGTAACTTGTTAACATTATTATTAATAATAACAGACATAAATAATATTCCAGAATAAATCAACTCAAACTTTAAACAACTTTCAATATTTTAATCTGCATAAAAACATATTTTGTCAAAATTAAACAAGCACAAGATAACATCGGGCCGTTAATAACAATAAAATAAAATGATCCGGAGGGCCGGATCCGGCCCCAGGGCCTTGACTTTGACACATGTGTAAAAGATGCTTTCAAACTATTGCACAAATAGATTTCTCTACATTTCAGTGTCCCTTTGCTTTTGAATAACTGATTTTCACAAGTTGCAAAATAAAAAAAGAAACTTTCTAAATGTGGATTTTATTTTTGTGGCAGTTTGAGGAAACTCATTCTGCTTTAGATTCACAGCCTTTTAAAGGTTTATATCTTCTAGAAAGTATTAAATCTATAAAGAAAACACATTTATGTGCAAATATTTTTCTCAAGTAGATTCAAGCTAAAACTTAAATTGATGATGTTTGTCATAAAAAATCTCACAATCATGAATCTACTTGAGGTTTTGTGTCCCTCCTGACCTGTTCTTATCAGCTGTTTTTAATGGGCGTGGCCTACTGGACAAATCTGTCAGATCTATTTAAGTGACCACGCCCCCTTCTGTTTGTCTCCCTCATATTTGAAAGATTGTGCCTTTAAAAAAATAAATTATTGAAGATTTTTAGTGTTCCAGTTTTTCCTTTAAAAAAAAACTCCAGGTCTAAATTAATAAGCAAAAAAAGAAAAAAAACATTTTGCACTTGAGGGAAATTAGATTAATTTGCCTCTTAGCTGTGTCATATTTGCATAAGACACATTTCCAATCCATAATAGGCTTCTGTGAAGGGAAGTACGTTTTAGCACTTCTTGTCTTGGGAGCACACATCTGTGGATTCAGGCACAAGAGAGGAGACAGGCATCACCTCTGCTTGGTTGTAGCGTTTATGAAAGCCATAAATGGCTCTTTAATATAGTGGTAATCAGGGTGGTAATTTGGGTGGAATTGTCCCTTATTGTTGCCAGACATGCCTCCTCAGCTCCTGCCAACATACACTCGTGCTCACACACACAGACAAACGCACACACTCACTCTCGGGCAGACAGGGTGTTCAAGGAGTAATTCACACCACATGCCAACAAAGTGGGCGGTTGTGTTTGTCTGTGTGTGCATATGTGTGCACGCTTCGTGTGTCTACGGCTGTTTTAATGCTGAGGTCAACCCAGTAAAGGGAGGGGCTTCCCAAGATTTTTGTCAAAGTGCTAAAATTCATGTGTGTGTCTGCAGGCATGTCCGTTTGTGTGTTTTAATTGCGGTCTCAGCAAAAGTAGCAAGTGTGCTCCGTACAGATGGTTTTCATCAGTCCGGCTGCGCTCGGGCCTGCTCTCGCTCCGTCTAATTTCTCCTCTCTTTTTCTAATTAAACATTACTAAATGTACTCTTGCTTCTAATTTGACAATTGGTTTAATGAGTGACGGTGGGCTTTGTTTGCTGCTGTTTCAGTTTTCTCTGGTCACTGAGTCATTTCCACGGCTGTATGATTGAGTAAGAGCTTTTAGAATAAAGAACATCTCTGGTGTTGGCCGTTAATTTGCAGTACACACAAATGCGCCCACACACAAGCACACACAGGGACTTTCATAAATCAATATTTACTAAGAAACCCTTCCCTTTTGAGTCAGAGGAAGCAAATGTGCATCCTGCTGTCCCAACTCTCTCACCCCCCCTGTCATGAAGTTGTGCTTGTACAGTACTTTTGTGCTGTGTGTGTGATTGTGTCGACGTGTCGTTGGTGCGAAGCGGCTCCTGGGCTTGTGTTTTCTTGTTTTGTTTTTAGGGCAGTTTCGGACATTCCAGCGCAAACAGCGTTTCCTCGGGGAGTGATTTATTCTGATGATGGAGTGATTCCGTCTTTGACACTCAGACAAGCCATTCAACAGGAAAGGAAGGAAGTTTAGGCGAAATAAAAGCGTTAAAATAAAAGGGGGGAGATGGTGGTTATGCTTCGAAAGCACATGGAACGGCTCATGTGTCAGATGTGGAGGGATGAATCAGCAACATTCAAGGGCAGAGTGAAGGAATGGAAAGTGAGCTGGTGGTGAGCAATGGTTTCACTGGGAGACATGGTCAGAAATGAAGGAGGAAAAAGCTCTGCAGGGCAAATCAATGTGACACAAACAGCATTGAAAAGTAAGAAAATGTGTGTAAACTTTCATTTGACCTTTTTGGGTTTACGATACATAAAGCTTCAAACAAAAATGACGGATTATGCCTCTGAACATCCCTCTACTGCTTTCCTCCACAGGCTCTCCAAGCAGCCAGACAGTTCCTGCTCCAGCAGGCCTCTGGACTAAACTCCCCTGGCAGCAACGAGGTCAAGCAGAGCCCAGTGCAGGTCAGAGCACACACACAGACACAACCCATGAAAAAGCTGCTTTCTCATAATTTGTATTTTATTAAACTGCTGACTGCTGCAGCGTTTTCTTTCTTTTTTTTTTTTTTTTTTCTTAACCAATCTGCCACGTCAACTATACTGTGTGATACTTTCCTTTTTCCTTTCGTGCTCTCTGTCTGCTAGTATCTGCGCTTCTTTCTCTCTGTGAGTGTGTTGGATGTTGTGTGTGAATAAGGCCTTTGTAGTGCTTCTGGGCAGCGAGCTGTTTTCAGAGTTGAATTCCATAGTAAGCAGTGGGACTGGGGTTAGTTGGAGTGCAGGATCCCCGCTAAAGAACACACTCGCACACACAGGCAGGACACATGCATCATTACTTGTTGTTTGGTATCACTCAAGACATCTCGTTTGGCAGTTCGTCACTTTTATGTAATATGCTGACTCTGCAGAACTGGGACTGTTTTGCTGGATTTTATACAAGTGGAGCTGCGGGTCCATTTAAACAGAGAAGCACTCCCAGTGTTGGCTTTTCACATGATAAACAGCTGGATTCGTCCTGCAGTCAGTGAGAGACAAACAGATGGATGCATAAAATAAAACCTCAGATTGTTAAATCCGGATTAAAACCATCATAAATCTATGTTGAAAAGTTAAAACCCTAAAAATATTCTCACCTGGATTTATTGACGGATTATGCCTTACAAGAGAAAAAGCTTGTTTTGGTTACAAAACAAAAACAAATCTTGTAAAGATTAGTGTGTTGGTAAAGTATAAACAACCGATCAGGAGTTAAGAATCGGATGATGATAATTTATGTGCTAAAAAATAAATAAATAAAAAATAAGTAAAGCTAAGCAGGGTGGGATTATATACATTTGTTAAGTTATTAACTACTTTTGACAAACCTGATGTGTTAAGTTCTGTATGCAAAAGAGCTAATAAGTCTATTTATGATTAATGATTAAGAGTAATAACTGTATGCCTATTTTCCAATCAATTTTATGACTAACTATCCGAAGTTTGACATATCTCTGTATATTCTGTTGTTTATCTTGTTTCGTTTTTTTTGCATTTATTAATTGCTTGAAATAAGACCTTTCCTTTTTTTTTTGGTTTGTTTCCATCCCAATGGAATAAAAACAGTCGAAAAGTATGCTTTTACTTTGTTAGGACGTCCTGTTTTACAGGCTTTTCTGCAGGAAATCATTAAATATAACAACAACAATAATAATAATAATAATAATCTAAATCTTTATGTGCATCTTTTTTTATTAATTGTTGGGACCTAATAATCTATAATAAAAAAAGAAATAGATAAACCACTTTGCAAATCAAATCCAAATAAACAGATCAAAAATCCCAGTGATCTTTCAGTTATGATCTTGACGTTTTTAGCTAAAACTAAAAAACTTGGGTTGTGTTGGACATAGTTTCTGCAGAGCGCCAGGAGGAATTCACACGCTACTTTGCAAAATGCTTTTTTTGTCTGCTGCTGATTCACATTGATTTACATAAATGCTATTATGTCCTCCATCATTAAAAAAAATGCTGCAAAAACACATTTTAAAAAACACCAAAAAAACATTTTATATTGGAGTGGGCTTATAAAAAAGGTGAAAAAGTTAAAATTTTGAACCATGGTTAATCGTAATGGTTTAACAGACAGTTCTTTGAAAAAAACATCAAAATAAAAGCCTGTACAACACTCATTATGTCCTCAATAAAGTCTATAAACAGAATTAAATTAATAATTTTAAAGGTTAAAGTAAAAACTTTGGTTAAACCTTTGCCTCTCAGAAAGGCTGGTCTGAAATGGAGCAGTGCATGTGAACAAGCACATTTGAGCGCGGCAGAACGCAGGTCAAACTCGCATTAGATTGACCTGCTTCAAACCCATATCTTTGTGTGAAAGAGTCCAACCTTCCCCCGGCTCCTCTCTCACAAACACACATACAAATACGGCTCCTCCCCTCCTCTGCACTCCTCCATCTCTTCTTGTTTGTCTTGTTTGTTGCTGCCTGACCTGGCTAGCATCTCTGTGCTCTCCAGGGCTCAAATGCTTCATCTCTGTTGTCTGAGCTGTCAGCTCAGATGGGCCCCACACATCCTATCAACACAAACACACAGACACAGCGCGATATAAATGTGTGTCTCACATTCCCAAACAGACACACATTTTGGTTTTTGTGTAGGTGTGGAGGGCGGCTTCTCTTAGGCTGTTTATCAAACTGTTGAGTTCAAAGTGTTGAGTTACTGAGAGAAACATTGAATATCTAGATACTGATATTTCCATCTGTCATCACCCCCCTACTCCCCCTTTATTGCAGCAACTTTAGCTGTGAAGGCCGCTGAACTTTGGTGTGGGAAGCGAGGCCTCTGATGTGGTCATTTCTAAAGGTGACAGTCCACAGCGCCTCACATCAGGCACAAAATGGCCGTCCTCAGGTTGTATCCTGCTGGGCTGCTCTCACACATGCAAATGAGCCGGAGCCAATAATGAGATCTTTAGGAGCTCGATAATTAGATTTTTCCCTTCGCTCGGAGGGGGAACAGCAGAAGCAGACAGGCTGAGCACGGAGACTTCCTCCTCGTGTCTCGACTTCTCTGGAGAAACCTCAGTCTATGCTGACAAGCCCCCACCTACTACTCAATGACCCCCACCAACTCCACCACCCACCCCATCATATTTCCTTTCTCTACATATAATAGAAGGGAGGATCTGAGCGGAAGGGGAAAAGAAACTCTGAGATTTAATCTGCTTTTTGATTGGTTGCTCAGAGATGGTCCCTGTGTTTGGCTGGCAGTGTGAGATGATATCAGTCTACTTTGTGTGTGTGCGTGTCACATTGTCAGATGACATATTCAGGAGAAACTTCACAATAGTGCAAGTCTGTGGATGAGCAGCTGTAGAAAGGACTGAATGCAAAGAAGAAGAAAAATGTAGAGATGCTGACTGAAAAGGAGACGCAGCGATTGGCATAGAAAAAGAATACTTCAACAGTACCACCATAAGGCTATAGAAACACTAGTTGTAGTGTATATCTTGACGATTGTAAGGCTGTAAGGCAACATATGTCAAAGTCAAGGCCCGGGGGCCAAATCCGGCCCTCTGGGTAACTCTATCCGGCCCTCCAGATCATTTTATTTTATTCTTATTAAATGCCCGATGTTATCTTGCTCTCATTTTTAACTTGTATAATTTTGACAAAATATATTTTTGTAAAGGGTAAAATATTGAAAATTATTTAAGGTTTAAGTAGATTTTTTCTAGAACAATATTCCTACCTTCTTACTATTCATAATTAAGTTAAAAGCTACGGTTTTAAAGTTTTAAAAATTCACATTCTGCTAGCTTTTTGGACTATTTTGTCATTTACTAAGATTTTTAGGCTATTTTGGAGTTTAGCTAATATTTAGGCTACATGCTAGCTGTTTTAGCTAATTTAGGCTTTTTAAAAGTTTTTAGGCTGTTTTGGTGTTATGCTAATATTTACACTCTAGCCTTTTTGGGTAATTTAGGCCTTTTTTCAGTTTATTAGACTATTTTAAAGTTTAGCTACTTTTTCAGGTACATGCTAGTTTTTTTTTGTTTTTTTCGGCTAATTTGGGATTTAGCTAATATTTCAGCTGGATATCAACTTCAGCATTTTCAGCTATCAGCTTCAGTGTTTTTAGTTATCCCTTTCAACATCTTCCTCTATCAGCACTAGCATCTTCAGCGGCCAAATTCAGTCTACAGCATTCACTCTAACATTATCGCAGGTAATGCTACATATCCAGTTCATAACTATGTTATTCCTACTGTAAGGAATACGTGAATACTTAGATATTAACGTATGCGGTATATTGATTTGGCGATCTAGCGGAATATTTTGTTTGGCGATACTTGTATCGATTAAAAATGCTGACCAGGCGATATTTAATTAATTATCTATGAGCGTCCTTTTAGCATCTAACTTTTTTTTCCACCTAAACCCCCAACCACTGGTTGGCAGCACAACACACTGAGCCTCTTTGAACAGCGCAGTGTTCTGTGTCCTGATTGGCTGTTGACCTTGTCAATCAATATCTTTCGTGCCGTTCAGCTTGCAACATTTACATAAATCTTTCATCGTTATCAGATCTCTGTTTTCATTTTAAAACACTGGACTTATTTTCTTTTTAAGGTTTGAATTTAGAAAGTTTATGAGAAAATGTTCATGTCTGTCTGAGGAAAGTGTATAGTGTGGGATTTTACAGCCTGAAAACATCTGTCATTCTACTTTGTGGGTTTCACCTATAGCAGGTTATTATTAGAATGTAACTAAACGAGGGACCACTGTACTTATATGGGGCTTTACCTTCATTGAAGGTCCAAAGTACTTTACAGTCACAGTCCTGTTCACTCTGCTGTGGAACACTGGCACCAACCTGTAACCACCAGGAGCAATGTGGGGTTGAGTGTCTTGCCCAAGGACACTTTGAGTGGGCAGGAATCAAACCTGCGATCAGATTGGCTGCTCCACTTCTGTACCATAGTTGTCCCTTTATTTGAGGTCTGTTTCTTGAAAACTTGTACCAATATTACTGAAGTCCCAGATCACTTGTCCAAGGTCCTTATAAGTAAAGTCATTTACAGTAAAAATATACTTAAGGAATGTATGTGTCACAATAATTATTGCTCTAAGATTACAGAATGGGATTGTGGGTGGGTATATAAACTAAGCAAAACCCAATGCACCACTGTCAATAGAAGTGTGTACATTTTCAAAGTGAAGTGTCAATGAAAGTTTTCATTTTCAAGTTATTTTCATTAAATAATTAGATCTGTCTTAAAAAAAATCATAAAACAATGTTTAATCTTATTTTGATAAATAAAAAAAATAAAAGTGATTTAATTAAACTCAAACAAAAACATTAATATAATTCTACTCATAGAAAAAAAAAAAACGAACAAAAATTAATACTGTAATGGAGGTCAAAGTTTGGACCTCTTGCCTCCTATTGGCTGTTTTTGCTCCTTTGGCTGAAATTGCAACATTAAGACTTTTTTGTGGCATCTACGTCACTTAAATGGTTACTAAGTGTGAAGTGTCTCAACTTAAACATAAGCAGAAATCACATTCTTTTGAAATTACATGTCATAGAAAGTTTTAAACATTCTTAATGTTTTTAATGTCAATTTATATCACTTGTATCAGTCAGTGGTGTTTAAATTGTTATAATATAATAATAATAATAATAATAATAATAATAATAAATTAGTATTAAACATGTATGTATTCAAATATGTGGGAAAGCATACAGGCTTCCATAGGGTTTCCTAATTTTTTCACATAACATTTTATTGTAGTTTGATCAGTGAACTGTTGATTTTGAATTTATGAATCAGATCAAATCACCTCATAAGTAACGATCAGCATCTCTACTTTGCTGTATTTAATTTTTTTTTAAACATTACAATTTCAAGTCCGTCTGTTTTTTAAAGACCCTTTATCTTTGCCTTTCCGCATATCCACATGGACCTAAGTGGCCACAGTTTGTGTAATTGTTTGTGTCACGTGTGCCGCTGACAGAACCGGTGGGCACACAGCTGGCAGACGGTGTGGCAATTGGCGGGGACCCAGCATGATACATAGCATGCCTCTGCGACCTGCCTCACATTCCCTACAATAGACACACTTGGCACACGCCGACACATATGCACCACTTGGCAGACACATGGCTGGCACACTTAACACGCTGGTACTTGGCATGCTCACATACAGATTAAGGCACGTGCTTGGCTGTTGCCCATATGTATGTAATTGAATAGTGCGGTGTCCTGTTTTCATGTATTATTGAGGAGACTGTTTAATTAGGAAAAAAATGAAAGGACTCATTAGAGTTATGCTAATTAGCTTGGCTCGCTGCTCTCTGGAGAGGGCTGACACCAGCGCAGTGTGATGGAGAAAGACAAGGAGTTATTCAGAAGAGGTGAAAGAGGAAACAGTTGCGTCACTCTTAAAACGGAGATTGTTTTTTGTTATTTTGCAATTCTTGTTTTATTTTGAGCATTAATATCTTCCTCTATAGATCAAACGAAGGTTAAGAGAAATCAGATAATTGTGTTTAACCTCATAGAAGGTGTAGCTGTCTCTGTCTTTTATTTTCTTTCAAATTGTTTTGTTCTAGGCGGTCATTTCACCCACAAAGTGAAAGTGCTGAGCTGGCAGTTTCTTTCCTCCGATATGAAGGCAATTTTGGTTGTGTGTGCAGGTTAGTGAGTTTGTGTGTGTGCGCTTTTGGGTACGGCGTGGGATCCTGACAGTTTGTGAAGGGTGTGAGGGGTACTGACTGAGCAGCCAGTGAATTGGGTTCGGCTCTGGACGGAGGGGTGGACAGACAGACGCAGAAGATGGAGAGGAAAGGTTTCGGGTCTGTCCACTCGAGTGTGAAAGTCTTATTTTGTGATTTCAAACATGAGTGAAATCAGTAACGAAATATGGTCGATAACAGCCTCTCACACTTCCCAGCAAAGTGCCCCGATTGGGTGTGTGTCCGGGCGTTTCTTTAAATGTGTTGTCATTTTTATTCTGAGGCACTGGGGCGTCAGATGGAAGGAGGCAGCAAGGCAGGGTGGGGAGGTGGGATGGAGGGCATCCACTTGAACTTACTGGCCTTCCACTGTCCTGTCTTTAGTTTTTTTTTTCCTTTTTTCTGCTCATTTCTGCGGCCGCTGTCAGCGACAGCTGTGTTTTATAACCTTCTGCGTTTGTGAGCAGCAGAAACCACATGACAAGTGCAGCTCAGACCCCAGCGGACTTATTTCTGTCCCCGCTTGCTTGTTCCTCCGAGAATGACATCAGGGCGCTCTTAAACTCCTTCTCATATCTAAACAGTTTATAAATGATTTCTTAATTGATTGATTACAAAAAAATCTGAGAAAACCTCAAACATTTCAAGTATTACAAAACAAGATTTTTGAGACCAAAACTAAAAATTCCCACCCTGCAAATGAAATATTTTGTCAAGGAAAATTCCTTTGTGTTGGTCAAAAAAAATACAAACCCTTTCTTTTCTAAACTAAAACAATCAAAATTACTCTGAGATAATAAATGACATTCTTGGTCAAGAAATTGACCTCATGACAATATTTTTTTCCATCAAATCATCTGGAAAAGAAAAAGAATCCTCTAAAATAACATTGTACTTCAAAACTCTCAAATAAATCATTGAAAGCTGCATGCAAAACTGTAATTTTAACAACAATATATTTAGAAAATTAAAAAAACAAACTCTTTTGATGTATTTTGTCTTCATTTGCCTGAACTTACACACATAAACATTGTTTTGGCAGAAATGCAACTCAACCAACTACAGTGAGAAAAGATTCTGTATTTTTAGTAAAGAAATAATGACAATAGTCTTTCCATTAAAGCATCTGAAGCGACCAAAGAACCCTTCAAATCAACATTCTACTTAAAAACTCTCAAATAAATTGTGCAAAACTGTTATTTTAACAACAAAAAATGACTTTGTCTTCATTCACAGGAACTTACATAAATGAACATTGTTTATTGGCATAAACGAAGCTAAATCAAACTATTGTAAGAAAAGATTCTGCATTCTTGGTAAAGAAATGTAGTGTTTGACAATAGTCTTTTGATTAAATCATACGGAGAAACCAAAGAATCCTAACTCTCAAATAAAATGTGGAAAACCACATTTAGAAAAATAAAGAATTTGGGAAAATCCTTAATTTTTCATGCAGAAAATTAAAATAACCAAAGTACTTTGTCTTCATTTGCAGGAACTTACACAAACAAACATTGTTTATTGGCATAAAAGCAACTTAACCAAACCACAGTGAGAAAAGATTCTGCATTTTTGGTTAAGAAATGATGACAATAGTTTTTCCATTAAAGCATCTGAAGTGACCAAAGAGTCCTTCAAAATAAAATTCTACCCGAAAACTCTCAAATGAAGTGTGCAAAACTGTAATTTTAACAAAAATACATTCAGGAAATTAAAAGAAATTAATTACTTTGTCTTCATTTGAAGGAACTTACACAAACAAAACATTTTTTTCTGGCAGAAACGCAGCTCAACCAAACCACTGTGAGACATCATATGGCATTCTTGTTAAAGAAATGTAGTTTATGACAAAGCTGCATGCACAAATGTGTATTTAATTTTTATTTTTTTACAAATAATACATTAAGGAAATAAGAAGAAATGTATATTTATTTTTGTGCACTTTGTCTTCTTTTGCAGGAGATTAGACAAAAAAAAACATTGTTTATTGGCAGAAATGCAGCTCAACCAAACCACAGTGAGGAATGATTCTGCATTCTTGGTAAATAAATTGAGTTTATGTCAACAGTCTTTTGAATAAATCATCTTAAGAGACTACATAATTCCTCAAAATTAAAGTCTACTTAAAAACTCAAATAAAATGTAAAAGCTGCATGAAAAACTAATTTTAACAAAAATACATTTTGGAAATAAAAAAAAAACTATCTTTTTGTGCACTTAGTCTTTATTTGCAATAACTTACACTAACAAACATTGTTTAATGGTAGAAATGCAATTTAAACAAACCACCAGTTAGAGAAGATTCTGCATTCATAGTAAAGACATTATGCCAATAGTTTATCTGAAGAAGCCAAATAATCCTTCAAAATAAAATTCTACTTAAAAACCCTTTTTAATAAAATGTGAAAAGCTGCATGCAAAACTAATTTTATCAAAAATACATTTAGTATTAAACTCTTTAGTGCATTAAGCTTCCTTAGCAGGGACTTTCACAAACGGACTTTGTTTATTGGCAGAAACGCAGCTCAACCAAAAAAGTTTTGGAGTGTGGAGCAGTAACGTGGCCCCTGGACCTGCTTCAGGCCCGCTGGAGGAGGGGTATTCACCACAAACAATAGGGCTCTTTTACTTGCAGTGGAGGGCCGGCCTTGTCATCCAAACAACACACTCAGGACAGTGGGCAGTCCCTCCATTTCTCTTTTTCAAGTACTTTTTGTCTTCTGCTCCTCTCTTCTCTTTCCAAAAACTCTTTGCCCCTCCCCTTGCTCTTCTCCTGTTTCTAAGCATTATGGGAGCAGGTTGGCTGCGCAATCCCCCCCAAATAACACACTCATTTTACTTTTAAGGGAATTATAGCAAAGTTTGCCTAAGATGGTAAGAAGGAGTTGAAAAACCTTTTTGCTAAAGATTTGACCAAAAAATTGAAATGATGAAGTGTGTGTGTGGGGGTGCACGAGCGTGTGTGACGGGGGGTAGACAGGGAGTCTGTCAGCTCCAGGGTGAGGTGGTAATGCTCAGTGACAAGGATAAACAGTGTTGGGCTTTGTTCCTACCTTGAGAGGGAGTGAGGAGGAGGAGGAGGACTGTGTCAGCCTCTCTCTTCTTCCCGCGCTCTCCTTGTCATTTTTTCAATTATCCCTCTCTTCTGTGTGTCCCCGTAGACCCAGAAGCAGAACCTGCATCCTTAGACTGAGAGCCTGTTTAGATTTTGATTATTGCCTCCTTTCTGTTCGTTGCCCTCTGCCATGACACTCACACTCTCTCACACACTACTTGCTGCACACCTCTGAGCCAGAAGAGATAAATAAAAAAATATATCCCAACTCCAAACTGACTTTTTGAAACGATTTTGTGCTTAAACATTTTACTATATTTTATTAGATTTTAATTTGTTGCCCTTTTCAAGACCGACTCCAATAAAATTGTGTTTTTTGGTGTTTTTAACAGGTTCTTGTAGCGTTTTTTTCTGATGATGGAGGACATAAATAAGGAACATTAATCAAAATCATGAATTAGGAGCAGACGAAAAAATGCAGTTTGAAAACGCGTGTATGTTCAAACTACAGTCTCCCTGCTCCGCCCCATTCTGATAAATCCACAGACAAATAGAGCTTCGTTTTCCTTTTTTCGAGCTGGCTCGGATTTTTTTCAATTATTTCGATTCTTCATTTCACTTAAATTTTGAGTTTACACATTTATACACATTTGTTTAGACAAACATTAATAATCTACTATATGATGTGAATATATTTATATTAATCCGATCCAGTTCACATACTGTAAAATGTATCAGTGAAATACTGAGATTGTTAATATCATACAGAGTTACATAATTCTCTAAAGGAGAAGTTCTGACAAAAATGAAAGATCATTAACATTGTAAACATTGTACTGCTTCTCCTGGAGGGCGTTTATGTTTGGCCACAAGGTGGCGATCTTAGAAGAAGACAGTATGACCAAAAAACGATGTTTTAGACCAGAAATGTTTACTTTAAAAAATATTTCCTCACAAGAATGTGTAAAGTTAAAACCTTTGAGTTTATAAAGATGTTAATTTAGTCAGCAATGTATGTTTAGGCCGACCGAACATTAGCATTAGCCAATCCATGTTGAGGGTTGACAAGTTACAGTAAATCTAAGAACGCAAACACTGGAGCTCTGGTGTTAAAGGGTTAAACAACCACTTTGAACAGTTTGAAAATAGATCAAAAGATGAATGGAGTGCAGGACTTTAGGTGCATCAGGACAACAAAATTATGTTTTCATATTTGTGCTCTCCCTCCTCCTCTTCCCGAGCTTCCAGCTGAAACAGAAAGGTTGTTAGAATAAAGAGTCATCAAGGGAGGAGAGGAGAAAAGGATGCAGCCTCATTGAAATGCCTGTAACATTCTTCTATTCCTCTCTTCCCTCCTCTGGGACCTCACGCCTTTTTCTCCTCCTTCTCCTTCCCCATCTTTTCGGGCACTCCCTTTCTCCCTCTCTTCCTTTGTTAATCAGTTAAACTCCCTCTTCAAACAACCCCTCTAATTACTCCTCTGCTCTCTGTAAACGACAGGGCTGTCTCCTGCTTCTCCCCTCCTCCCTCCATCCCTTATTCTCCCAGCTCCCTCCATCCATGGCAGGGGTTGACCTCTGTCAGCTGCTTCCCCCACAGACGTGTCTGCCAGTGTGTGTTGTGGGTCTGTATGTGACTGATTCTTGCATGTTATTAATACAAGTGCTGCTTTTTTAATATATAGAATTTGTTATCAGGAAGTCCTCACCATTAGTTTGTGTTCACCTGTTTTTCTTGGGACACATTTTCTCGCTGCATTTTGGGGGTCCAGTGTTATTTTTTCCACACTACCTCCTGCACTTGTCTTCATTTTCCAGATATTTCCCCTCCTTTCTTTATCTTTTCTTGCCTTTCTTCGGCTATGCGGATGGCTTCCCCACTTCTGTCCTTTCAGTGTCTGCACCTATACTCTCACACCCCCCAGCCAGCCTCACCACTCTCCCACTAATCTACCGCACATCTCTCTCTTTTAAATTAACATGCAACATGAAAAAAAAAAACTGAAGACAGCGGGGGAAAAATTAAATGCATTTAATAAATGGCTGACTTCAAATCGCCCGGCTTTTCAGACTCTCCCTATTCACAGTCCAATGAAAGGGGAGAAATCATTCACCAGGAGAGACAAAGCCGAATGAAAATATAATTCTGCATTGTGAGACGCTTTTGTCCTGGCCCGTCAAATTGCTAATGGCAAGGCTTTTGTTTTGTGGCGGGGCTCTAAGGCTGGCGGTGTCGTATGGCGGTCGCAACGCGTGCCCCATAATCACCACGCTTTGTGATATTAGATTATAGGGGCAATTAATGGCTTCAAACCTTAACTACTCAACATTCAGCTTGCTGCACATTCACCCACACGCCCGCATACGGTACAGTATGCTTTATCTGCATTCGCACAATGGCACGCACGTGTTTTTCTGCCGTCAGAACGTCAGCCAACAAACAGAAAAGGTGCAATAACTCCAGTAATTATAACGGCTGTGACTTTAAGACGTCGATGTGGTGTGTATAAAATAAAATGTGCGAGTTGTCGAGGAGGAAGAAAAGGATGCACATGAGCAATTAATTACAGCTTTTAATTTAGCAGTTTAGACTGACAAGACCCAGTGGTGGGGGCAAGCTGGCATGGCGCCAAATGGCACCCATCATCACCCCGTCTTCTTCTCACTCTTTACCCGTTCTTTTAACAACCTTTCCTCTCACGCACCGGTCGGACTCCATATTTTTGTCATCTGAGCAAAATATGATAGCGGATATGAGTATTTATGATATTAAATCAGCTTTTTTACAAACTCAATTTACCAGTGACAGCTCAACTCTTTTCATTTTCTGCGAGCGGCCTTCATGTGGGGAGTCTTGGGCTGCTGTGCACGAAGCCACAAAGCCACACCGATCAAGCAGAAAGGCCATCCTGCACGTCACTGTGAGACCCTCCGATGGTCATCCCAAACTTTTACGAAATAGGATCATTTTAAATCATGTAGGTGAATAAACAAACTTTAAGTGCATAAAAAGCTCCGAAAAGTACAGTTTTGACCTCGTCCCCTGATGCTAACCCCACTTATTAATGAAGTTCCTGTTGCTGCAATCAATGCAGAAGTGCTTTGTCAGTGTGTGGTTTCTGACCAAAGCGACAGTTTCAAATTCATGTCAAAGTTTCAGTGTTTGTAATTAGATTAGCATCTCCGTGACTCTTTTGTGTACAACGCACAGACATTAGGAGTGCTTGCACAACACATCCGCAAACTCGCCCCCTCCTTTTTTTCACTTTCCCTTCCTTTAGCTCCACGCAGCTTTATCTCATGAGATGTTAATCTCATCAGATTTCCACTTTGTTGTTTCTTTCCTCTCTGCCGGCCTGACTGTTTGCAGACTGAATTGGAGGCGGTTGTAATCATGTGTTTATAAACGCTGATAAGATTTTATATTTCACCGGGAGATTATACATCTTCCTTTTTATCTGTGGCTGCTTCGTACAGAAATTGACGGTTTTTTAATAGTGCAGGAAAACATCAACAAAATGAGTGTTTTAGGTCTTAATCTGATGTTGGTGACAGATTGTAGGCAGAAAAACGGAAAAATGAGAGGTAACACGGCTTTACTTTCTACTCTTAATCTCCCTGTAGATTGTTTGTTTTGAGCGTTCAGTTGCAGGCACAGTCATGCTCTCGCTGCAAACTTTTACCCGCTGGCAGACTGAGCTATCTTCATTTTACATGCAAATGTCCAGGTGTCTGTGAGGTATTTCAAATGTTTTTTTCTGCTTGTGTTCTGCCTTCAGGTGCCGGTGTCAATGGCCATGATGAGTCCGCAGATGATCACTCCTCAGCAGATGCAGCAGATTCTGTCTCCCCCTCAGCTACAGGCCCTGTTGCAACAGCAGCAAGCTCTGATGCTCCAGCAGGTAAAACACTCTTTCTCCCTATTTTTGTCAAATGATGATATATTGAAATTAAAACTAGGGCTGGGTCTCGCCAATTATTTTCAGAATCAACTTGATGTTTTTTCCAATTCTTTCATTCCATTTAAGAAAATTTTGAGGTTTACACGGTTTAAACATTTAGACACATTTGTTATTAAAAATCTACAGTATATATGTTTTGAATATTTTCATATTAATCTGATGCAATTTACTTAATGTACAATTTATTAGTGAAATTATAATGACATTGGATTCTCAAACGGAAAAGTTCCAACAGTTGTTCTGCTTCACCTGGAGGGCGTTTTAGTTTGGCCACTAGGTGGCGATCACACAATAGCATTAAACATTATTCCAGAAGAAGGAGAAAGTAGGAGCAAAATAGGTATTTTAGACCATAAACAGTTAATTTAAAGGGTAACCAAGCAGTAAGTTTTAAGTTAAAAAGTTTTGATAAATTAAAATAAATGTGTTTAATTCTTGAAAATGTAGTCAAAATCCATCTGTGTACTGCCCCCTACAGGATAAAACAAGGTATTACAGTTGAATGTTGTGATTGGTCAAACCATTTAAGTCCCAAGTCATTTTCTGCAGCTCCAGTAACGATAAGAGTCCTGTACCCCTTTCCCTGACTGGATTTTCACATTTCGGCTGTGGGTGGAGTCAGCCTCCAACTTCCCTGTTTGGTTACCCTTTAAAAAACATGTCCTTAAAAGAGTTTGGAAAATTCCTGCCCGTGAGTTTATAAAGATGTTCATTTCGTCAGCAATGTATGTTTAGGTTGACCTAGTGTTAGCATTTGCCGTCTTATGGGAAATGCTATTATACGTTAGCATCAAGCTAGCGAACTTTAGCTTTATGTCTTAGATCAATCTCGACTTTTATGGATAATATTGATCTATTAAACTTAAATCGATTCAGATAGATTTTATCAACCCAACTCTAGTCAAAACCACTCCCAAAAAAGTCAAAATCAGCACATTTTTGGCTTTCATTTCTCTGTAAAACGCCTGTAAGCAGGTGGGTGCACCTCCACCAGAGCAAATACTTCCCAGCAGCGGCCAGTGAATCATAAAGTACCTGAGTATGTGTTGATGCCAGCCCTTGATCGAGAGGTTGTCATGTCAACACAAACTAATAAACATTCCTCATCTATAATACATTTGTCAAGTACTTAGGTACACCTACCCATCAGCTCCTACTTACACAAGAAAAGCACACATGGTGCCTTGTAAAGCTCGTGAATGTGGCTGTTAACAGTGTGGGGATAGAGGAGTAATTGCATAGTAGGGGAAGGCTAGAAACCCCATGCACACACACTCCAGCATACTGTAGATTTAATAAGACGCGGTAGCTGTAGGCAAGTATAAATTGCAGCGGAAAGATGTGACAACATGTATCATAATGGAAATGTGAAATGTGCTGGCTTTCTCAAGCAGACATGCAGATGGCTAAGAACCTCTTCACCGGCTCTTTTTTTTATTTTTTTACAATAACGAGGAAAAAAGAGGAGGCGAAAGCAAAGGGTTTGATAATGCACTCTCACTCACTGCTCCGCTAATAAAACCACTAAGTTTAACATTGCTCTCCCACTTAATTAACCACAGTATGGACTACACACTCAGTATAGATCTGCAAATCTGGCACTTTTACTCTCACTCACACACACACACGACGGTACATTCATATATACAAAACCATCAACCAACATATCCCTCACTGGAGCATTAAATTTCATTGCCTCATGGTAATAGTGCATTGTGAAAGAGTGTGTTAAGAAGTTTTACGGCCCCCTTGCTGCAAAGCAGTTGTGTGTTTGTCCCGCCACTAATTTGTGGATTTGCAGATGCGTTTTGTGTGTTAACCTTTAAGTTTCCTATAACCTTTACTTATGCTGGCGCTAATCTGCCTTTCTTTCTGGGTGTGTTCACGAAAGTCAAGGTCATGGTAATGGGCTAGAGAGGTGAGTGCTTCACTTACACATACACTTAATGCTCAGAGCCACTGAATCAAATCATTAAAAAGACCTTAATTATCACTTAATTATTCCCCCAGTTCACCACTCTCTAGTCTGGGGTAGGTGTGTGTGTGTTGTGAGTGGCGGTGCATGTGTGCGCCTGCATATGCATTTGTCTGTGTGATTATGAGGCGATCAGGGCTAGTGACGCAGAAAACAGAGATTAACTCCGCCTAAGGAGGGATAAAAGGCAAAAAAGATGGAAAAGAAAGACGGAGCAAGGAGGTCTTGTCTTTAAACTAAATTAAAAGCAAGAGGGAACGGTGTTGGATGAAAGCTGCGAATTATGCAAAAAGGAAGCATTGACCGTGATAAGACGAGTGCAGGAAAATGCGAAACGCAGGCGTGCTGCGTTCTGCAGAGACGATGGGCAGTGGTGTGCAGTGTCGGGTCAGGCGGATGAGGGACCGAAGCAACTGCCGCCGTGAAGTCATTCCCCGCCGAAAAGCCTCTTTGAACATTTGATGCACCATGAAACAAAGACAAACTGCAGACAGACACATGTACACGCTGTTCTCAGGAGGATCACCCCCCACCACCACTCAAACAAATGCACACACTGCCTCGCACAAACTGACACTCACTGTTCTCCGAGTTGCTCCACTCTCCTTTCAGCAAGATTAAAATCTTAATGGAGCTTCCTGGTTAAATTAATGATTACAAAGTCAAACAAACAGACAAGCTCAGGCCAGTCAAAGGACTCTGTGTGTGTGTTTATGTAAGTTTATGCAAAATCCTGGCGAGGTTGTGTTTTCATAAAGTTTAATATTGTTGCATCCGTGTTTTAACGGACAGTAGAAATCTTTTCATGAAGAAGTTGACTGATGAGTTCCAAAGAGTCAAATAAAATTCCCTTTTCCTTATCAGTTGGGATGTTAAAACAGCACATTTGAGGGTTGTTGTTTCACAAGAGACAGCAGGTCACTGAAGTTACACACCGGACATGTAAATGTGCTGAACGCGCGTTATTGAACAAACCTTTAGCCTATAGTGTTGCTACCATTCATACTGTCGCCAATCATAAATAAGCTTCTTCCACTGAAGGTAGGGAAGAATATGTCAATAGAACGTTTGAGGTGGGGCCTCGAACATGCTCTTACAGAGGCATCTGATTGGTCAGTTTATAACTTGAATAACTAAAGAAAAAAGAATTAAACAAAAATCAGTTTTAGAAAGAAGATGTTAAAAAAGAGGTATCAGAGTTGAATAATTATTCTGACAAATAAAATTATTGAGAAATAACTGCCTATTTCTCAAAAAAAAGGAATTTTGACTTTCTTGGAACCAGCTGGTACTTCCTGTTTGGAACACGAGAGAGGAGGGGTTGATATGTCCAGCGATTATACAGTCAATGGTTACTACCCAATACTAGCGCATGTACTCACAGTTGGAGGGGGCTTTGTGTAAAATATCAAAGCGGTGCAAATCTCATAAATCTAGCTCCAGACTTTTTCTTTCACAGCTCTATTCCGATACCCAAAAGATTTGGAGTCATATAATTTCGTCCAGGTACAAACCACAATTATTAATTTCTATTTCATGATCACTTCTCAAAGAATTAAAAAGAACATTCATCACTACCAAATCTGAGTCCAGTTTGTCTGGTTTAGCCCTCATTGGTGTCACGTTTTGCACAAAGAGCCTGAAAACAGACTTAAAAACGTACGCAGTGACGCATGAACGTGAGAGTTTTTAATATTAAATCCCCAAACGTGAATTTATGTGGATTTACGTTGGGGCTGTCAACACTAACGTACGTGAATAATTAAATAATTAATGTTTTTTGTGAGTTTCCCTTTTTTAAATTACTTGTTAAACATAAAAACAGAATTTCGACATTATTTTCAATTAAATGGAAAATAGTTTATTAAAAATAAAAACTCTTGAAATGAAATAAAAGTGAAGAAGTGAATGCAAAACAGTCTAAAAACCAAAAGAAACAAGTATTTATAATGAACTATGAACTATTTGCAGATACAGAAAAGTTTAAAACAAGAGTGAAATATCAATATCTACGGGTCAGTATCGATCCGATACCGACTTGAGATCGATACCGTCGATATTTTGAACCGATCTGCCCAGCACTAGTGAGCTTTAATTTCTGACAATCCACACTTTGTCGGGCACTATCCCTCTAATAACATGGTTATTTACAAAAAAATAATTACTCAACTGATTATTAGTACTTATTCTTGTTATTTTATTTATTTTTTTGTTTTAGATCTTTTTTTTTTACAAAGGAGAACTATTTTATAAGACAACGCATTGCTGAGCTGGCAGCGACCTCGACTGCAGCGGCAAAGGAAAGTGATATTTATGCTGATCATCACCATAGAGAGAGAGTTCGCCTCTTACTGCTTGTTTTTGTCCAAATGATGAAAGAAAAGTTTGTTTTAAAGAAGCCTGCGCAGTGATGTAGAACATTTGAGCCATGTAACCCGAACTTCTTTTTAGGTGCATCAGCCAATCAGAATCGAGTAAATGGACCATTTAAAGTGCAAAAACACAAGATTTGTTTCTTACGGCTGTGCGTCAGCGTCTTTGTTTTCCTTTGAGTAATACTGCAAACTTTAGAGTTCTGATTTATTTACTGTGGATGTGTTTTTGTGCTCACAAATTACACTTGAGTTAAAACTTCATAAATGTAAGCATTTCGGAACCTAAAAATGAAGAAAACATTTTTATTCTGGCCTGTTTTAGTTTAAATTCTGCCTATTGTCATATAAAATGTACCTAGTAAAACACTGTGGTTAATTGTGATCAATAAGTAATTAATCTGATTATTTTTTTTTTATTTGATCGACATTACTAGACTTTTCATTGAAAGTGTCCGCTTAAAATCATGTTGCCGAGGCCGCTGTGAATGCAGCATATTTGACCGAGCAAAGCTCTGAGTTTCTCACATTTAAGTGTTCAGTCTTGAAGTCTCACTACATGTCATTTTGTTTGCTCATCATCGAGTCTGCAGATTTACAGTAGATGTTTCTGCCACACGGAGCTTAAACTCCATGAATAATCCAAATGGACGTAGAGATGCACAACCTTATACGCAGCTCCTCACTGCAGCCGCCACATGTGGTACCTCAGCGGCCTTTTTCAGCCCTGTTTGCTTGTTGCGTGTGGTTTGTCGATAAGCCACACGCGGCCACAACAACAAACTGCGGCTTTGACTTAGAATCGAAAGCAGATGCATTATTCGAGAGTCCTGCTCAGCATCACACGTTGTCGGACTACAGTGAACGACGTGACTCAGTCGCCTCAAATTTCTCTCCCCTTTCTTTTTACCCTGCCCCCCTCCACCCCTCCACCCCTCTCTGTGTCCATCTCTAGTTACAGGAGTATTACAAGAAGCAGCAGGAGCAGTTACATCTTCAGCTTCTGACTCAGCAGCAGCAGCAGCAACAGCAGCAGCAGCAGCAACAGGCTGGGAAGCAAGCAGCAAAAGAGGTGAATTTAACCTGGAACACATTCACTCAGCTCAAGTACTCTCCGACGCACATAAGTACTCTTAAACTGAGTTGTGCATTAACATGAAAGAAACTTAAAGAAAAAAAATATCCCACAGGTTATTGAATGTATAAAACATCACACACACACTACTGCTCTCAAATTAAAGATGGGCTTTTGGTTTTGTTTCACCAGCTCGTCAAGTCAAGAATCTTTAGACGTAGAATCCTCTGAAAAGTCTTTTGTGTGCTCCTTCTGACGTAAAGAAGGTACTTTAAACGGTTTATATCACACCAAACAATCCACCTCACACAAATTAGCAAAAAAAGATACATTGTACTTTAATGCTATAATTTATGCACTTTTTTTGGATAGACGTGAACATTTTCACACTTTTAAACTCTCAAAATTCAAATCTTTGTAGAAAAATAAGTCCAGTTTTTTCAGGAACACTTTAGATGAGATGCAGCAAAACACTCAATATAATTGTTAACAAAAATATTTAATACATTTTTTTAAGCTTTTAAACAGTTTATTAATGACTTTTGTAGACAATGGCTTCATTTTTGGATGTTAATGAATCCTAATAACTTTTTTAATACACTTTTTTCGACTCATTGTGCTAATAAAGGTCTTATGGACACCCTATAAACACAATAGTAATATTTGTTAATGTGTTATTAATGTTTGTTAAGGAATCCTATTATCAAATGTTACACACAAATCTGCTCACAGTTGAAGATTTCTGCACATTTGGAGAACTCCACATATCTGTGGAGGTCATGACTGACAGCCAATCAGAACACAGTTTGCATGCAAAACTGCACTAAAAAAATCAGTGAAATTACAAAAGGTGAACAAAATTCAGTGGAAAAAGTCTGATGATTATTGTGAGCTTTCTTATGAATCCAGAATTATGTGCACTTGCAGAGCAAAGATCTTAATTAAAAAAGACCTCATGAGACTCCTAATAAACATGTGAGAAGACTCTAGTTTTGTCCTTCATCCTTGTCTTCCAGTGGGCAGAGCCCCCACTCCCCCATGCACAAGCTCCTCACTGACAGCGGTCAACCAACTCGACCGTGACCAAAGCAAACCAGTTGTGGTTGACTTGCATGTTGAGAGGGTGTCTGAATCGCTTTTCCCTCTCTCCCTGCGCTCTGCCACTGTCCCAGTTTTCAGGTTGCTTGTCCTGTAACAATGAGACAAGTGGTCATACAGCTACACATACATGCCGACAGAAGAGGGAGAGGCTTGATGTGTGACGGTTCAGTGCACAAACACACACACCTGAGGGAATTTGCCTCCCTATGGAGCTGCGCACGAGCGCTGTGACTAAAACCCTCTCCAGTAGGCAATGCTTTTCAGTTGCTGTGAGGCGTCAATCACAAGCAAAACACCTTTGAACTCATTTCTGTCATCTCTCCTCCCCAAGGAGGCCTTCAGCAGTGAGATATTGAAACAAATGCTGTTCTGCATTGAAAGGCTTGTACGCTTTGTGAGTCTTCAGACAACTTCAATGCTGTAGCCTTGGAGAAGATGGACAAAACTTACAGAACATGTTTGGATATTTTGTGCATCAGTAGTTGTGACTTTTTGCCCCTTCTCTCATGGCTGCAAATTCTTCTTGCTTTCATGGCTGTGCTGAAGTGACACTTTAGAAAGAAAAAAAGTGTTTTAAGGCAGCGTTTTGTGAACGCTTGGGACTGGTCAGGAGTCAGCTTAATGAAGTGACTCTGACCATTACAACAAAATGTGTGTGTGTCTTCAGTTGTTCATCTGCAGTGCCTCCATGCATCCTCTGTGTTTGTGTGTGCGAGCGTGTCTGTGTGACTGGCAGGCTCAGACAGTGTGTGATGTGCTCATAAATCACATTGACAGCCTGTTACTGCGCTAGCTTTGGCCACTCAGCCACAGCTAATGTAAACAGAACACAGGCGCACATACGCACAATGTGTGTGTTTTAAAGAACTGCAGCCGTATCTCAGGAGGGAACGAGAGACAGGAACGAAACAAAATGGACTGACAAGTCTGAAGAGAAGGGACAGGGGGCCTGAGAAAGAAAAGAGGGGATGAAATAGTTCATGGAGGGCATTCTGATCTTGATAAACCCCTTAATGAAAAAGTCAGCTGTATCAGCATTATGAGTTTGTGCCCGCAGCGCATCTCGTGGAACCTTTAGCGGTAAATGTGACCCATTTGTGCTCGACTTCCACCTCGTTCACCCCATTTATACTGAAAACCATAAAGAAAAAATCACATTTTTTGAGTTTAAACTTGAAATATAGAACAGCCAAACTCATGAAAGGGCTCCTATAGAAAAATACATTGTATTATAGAAGTTTAGCAAATTACAATAAAACATTAATTTGTCCTTTTTAATTTTAATTATATGAAACATAATCAGTTTAGTCTTTTGATAACTTTTTCAATCCTCAAAATACAGTTTTTATTTTTTTTAAGGTACAACAATCAGCTGGTTATGTGAATAAATTGCATTTTTTATGTTTTTTGGTTTTAATGGAGCAACATAATGCTCAGTCAGCATCTTTTTTGGTCACTTGGCATTATTGTTTTTACCCATCAGTGGGTTTTGATAAGTGCTGTGTTGGGACAGTCCCTGCACACAATGAAAACACAAATGTAGCAGCAGTTTTTTTTTTTTTTTTGTATGAAAACTTTAATTGTTTTTGCATCAACATTCATGTTTGAGAGCAAAGGAAAACAATCCAGGTAGCTTAAAGTGTTCTATTTTTTAGATGTTAACCTTTATTATTGTAATGCTGTTCATTTATTTCTACTTTAGTTTTTAAACTATGTCCATTTTCTGGTAATGATTCCTTGAAAAAGAGACAAACGTAATTTTGTAAAGTTACTTTTCTTAGCACTGTGTCTTTGAATTAAGAAAAAGCTAATAGCAGATCAGAAAAACTAATAACAGTCATCTTTGACATGCCACTCGGTAGCAAAAGTTTTCTAATTTATTGTCTAAGCAAAATAATTTTTGTGCTGAAGTAGTGTCCCCTGCCACAAACCCACATCAGCACACTGCCACCGCATCTTTGTCTCCAGACACAGTCTGAAAGGAAGTGACCTATTTTTTCCTTCCTGTGAGTTCTTCATCTCCTCCTAAAAAGTTCCAGTTTACACATTCCTCCTTCCCAACAGTTATCTGTCATAAAAATAAAGTAAATTTGTCTGTAGGGCAGGAGTCTGCAACCTGCAGCTCCGGAGACACATGTGGCTCTTTTATTAAAGGAAAAAAAAACGTTTATAAATGTTAAAAAGTAACTTTACAGTAGAAGTGAGAAAGTTGTGAAGGGGAAAAAAGTAAACTAACTCAAACTTTAACTCATTAAGAAAAACAGTTTGTATTGCAAGTATGTATTACAAGTCGAACCACAACATTTTGACACATTTTTGTGCATTCTGTCCTGTACTACAAATAATGAATGGACGTCAATAAACTCAACCAGTATTAAGGTAAATAAGCACATTTTCTTTTTTTTTTTAAGTTAAGGAATTAGCTCAGGTTTCATTTTGTGTTTTTATATTTACATTTCTGGCAAAGATGCACCAAAAACAGTGAAAATAACTAATTTAATCACTTCTGACATTACACTATTACTTTTACTGCATTGAGATGAACATAAGTGACAGGGTGTCTTTTATTTTGAAAGAAGCTTCTGTCAAAAGTAAAAAAACAAAAAAAACAAAGGCTATTTTCTTTTAATGTTTGTGTTTTATTCATGCAGAGTGAACAACGGTTCATTTATTTTTATCATAATAGTAACAATAGAATAAATACAAATCAGTGTCTTATTATTTTAAAGCATGAAGGAAGACTTTGTGGCTCTTACTGGGTTGTAGTTGGTGAGAAATCGACCTGAACGGCTCATTCAGAGATGAACAGTACAAACTCCTGCTCTGGGGCTGCGTCTGAATTTCCACACCAATCCCTAACTACTAAAAACTATATTTTGAGGGACTTTCTAGTTTTTTTGCAAAGACTTCTGGGAAATTTCTAGTGCACTCGATCTTGTAATTGTTGAATCAGACAGCACTACAAAATGGCGAATGCACTATATAGTGAATAGTGAAGGAATTCGGACATAGTCTGGAGTTGTCCGGAAAGCAAATATGTGGATATGTACTCTTCATTCCTTCTTTAAGGCATCTTTTAGTCGTCTTTTCCCTCTGATTTATTCAATAATGTGATACTTTTTGTTCACGAGTCACATGATCCATTAAAGGCCTACCTGATCCATGTTTATGTTTTTCATGAATTTTGGATAAGTACTTTAACACTGGAAATACATAATTGATAAATACACATTTTAATTAAGATAAACAAGTAGTTACTTTTATTTTACTAAACAGAAGCTAAATGTTTTTGTGTTGTTTGGAAATTATTTGGAGACTCTGCTTTGAGTTGGGAACAATGAACAACAAAAAAGTGTCCAGTTTGCTGCAGCTGATTAAAAAAAATACAGTATTAACTAACATTTTCGACCCTTTTCTGTCTCCCTCACTCTTCCTGCCGAACAGCAGTTAGGCAGTAAGCAGCTGGCCTTCCAGCAGCAGCTGATCCAGATGCAGCAGCTCCAGCAGCAGCACATTCTCAACCTCCAGAGACAAGGCCTGGTTCCTCTGCAGCCCACCGCTGCCATGCAGTCCCTGCAGCAAGGTACGTGCACGCTCAGAAAACAGAGATTAGACCTTTGTGATCCCGAAAAACAGCGAGTGCACACACAAACACAGACGTAGGCCTGCGCCCTGTGCTGCCTGTGAAGCCTGTTAAGTTAATTAGCCTATAAAAGATAAAAGGAAACGTCATTGGTGGATTTGTGGAAAGTACTCATTTGGATAATAGCTAAAATATGCCACTAAGCCCCCTGCTTAGAGATGTGTGGGTGTGCATGCGTGTGTGCATGCATGCATGTTTGTATTTGAGATTAGCCAGACACAAGAACATCATCATTTTTGCTATTGTTGTGGTCACTTTTTTTTCCGTCTTTCACAGTCCCTTAAATTTGTCAGCAGAGTTTTAGCTCAATAAATGTTGACTTTTCTAGCCTAGCGACCGAGTGTGCGCACATGTGTGTGTAGCGCTGCCTGTGCTTTTGCACAGCATTGTTTTACATACACACATGCATGTTATCTCACTGGCAGAGAATGCCTTAGGGGCTCTAAAGTGCCCATAACATTGCTAAAGCGCTGACTGAGTTGACCAAACAGACCTGTTTCCTTCCCTCTGTCTTTCATCTCTAATCTCTGCTTTTTTTCCCTCTCTTGCACTCTCACACAAACACAAGTGACATCTAAACTCAGACAAATTGATGAAAGTTTACAACTTCTACACTATAAAAAAACATATGCTCACAGGCTTTTTTTTTTTTTTAGAAAAATTACATTTTTTGACACAGTAGGTGCAGTTGTTTCAGGAGGATGTGAGTTTCTTACAAACATTTAGCCCTGGCGTCTCCTCCTCTCTCGTTCGCTCCCTCTGTATCAGACTGGAATTTCCCTGCAGTGTGAAAGAGCTGGTCCATTGTGATGGCTCAGCCAGGCGTGAGTCGGAGCATTCCTCTGACCAGCCATGCCATACAAACACACAAACACGGGTGCATAAACACTTGCACCTACCAACACACTTGCACACACTAGTGCTCCACCTCAAAGGGCTGCTGTGTTCAGGGTGAAGCGGCTGGTTGTGACACCAGGGGTTTCGTCTTTTAATATTGTGACTGAACAACAATGGATTGATTGTTCAATTAAAACAAAAGATTATATTTTCACTTCTGTATTTTGGCAAACCCTTCCCAGTAGATTTATTTGTTTGCATTTATCATTTATAAATGTATAGAAAGTGTCAGGAGCATCATCTTGTTAAGTCGGTTTTCTACTAAATGATAAATCAACTTTTCTCTATGAAGCCTATTTACTTACAGCTAAATGGGCCCATGTGGTTTGAGCTTTTTAATATAACAATCTTACATTACGTTAGCACAATAGTAACCTCTGTTTAGTTGGTTTTCATGGATAACGAACGCATGTGTGCACTCAGAAAAATCCACGCACACCCAACTTCATTCTTCCAAAGTGAGAACTTTTGTTTTGGCGGGACCGTTGAAGAATGCAGGCAAAGCAGACATAATATTTGGATTGCTGCGAGGTCTTTGCTAGTGTGTGTTCAGATGTGTACTGTGTGGCGTTTTGTGTGTGCATGCTAAGATACTTTGGGGTAGGCTGTCTCTCTTACTCCGAAATTTGACCAGCAAAAACAAATCTGAGACCAGAAGAAGCTTAAAGTCCACAGTGGTTCCTTTCACAGATGAAGTCCATGCTAGCTGGCTCTGTCCCTCTGCAGCCATTGTGGATTGGTGCTAGACACATATTTTATTGAGAACGATTTTGATTTGAAGAGTTGTGGGGACAGCCATTGCTGTTTCTTTGAGAGTGATGGGGTTTGGGATCCTGAGGGACTTTCCAAAGGAGAATAACAGGTGCACTGCAAAAACAAGATCCTTAGAAATAAGTCAAAAATTGGCAGATTGTCTTTAAATAAGCAAAAAGAATCTGCCTGTGGGGTAAGAAAATTGTCTTACCAAGAATTCTTATTTTAAGTAAGATTATTTTGATAAGACTTTCTTAGAAATAGGATTTTTCATGTAAGACAGAAAATGAGACGTTTTTCTTGAAACAATTTTTTTTTACTTTCTTAAAATCCAGTTTTTTGCAGTACAATATGTACAAATGTTGTAAATATTTCACTTGTTTCTTTGTCCAAGTTTAAAGAGTAACACAACAGTACAGCTGGATGGTGACTCCTCTCAGCCCGGATCTGAAAAGTGCAAAATAAAATAGGGGCAGGACCATTGATATAAATAGAGATGGACAAATCAAGACTGTTACTTGAGTTCCAATGTAATGAAGTCAATTCAGTCGCCATTTTTCTGCGGTATACAGAGATTTCACTGTTTTGGGACCAAACGAAATTAGCAAGCAGACAGACAGACAAAGTGAAGACAGTTTATTATTTATTTTTTATTATTTGCTTCATTGATCTGCATGGAAAAACAACATTATTGACCAGTTTTAAGTCAACACAGTGTGTTTTTCTGCAGCGATGTGCCCGTCAGACCTCCAGCAACTGTGGAAAGAAGTTTCGGGGGTTCCAAGCGGCGAGGAGGCCCTAAAACAGGCCGAAGGCCTGGATCTGAGCACCAATAGCTCCAACTCTACCTCAGCCTTCCCCAAAGCTGCCAATGCTCATATTTCCCTGCACAATCTGCCCAACGGACAGAGCCACACCCCAAAGAGAGACAGGTATGATGACTTAATAAGAAGAAAAAGAGGATTCAACTTTCAGTAACATTTTTTTTTACAGTGTAGTCTCTCCCATTCAAATCTTCCTCTGTCATTCCCACTTAAAAGCTTTTCGCCGTTCTTTTCCAAACCCAAAAATGGTTTAAATAAACGTCACATAAATACAAGGTGTAAACGTCCCACAGCTTATTTAATAGCAGGTGTGCTGGGGTCAGTACATTCTGTCAGTGTGTTGTCACACCACACTTTGACATGCCGGTATGGTGTGGAAGGGAGGGGAGGAAGAGAGGACTGTTTATTTTGGAAATGAAGCGTCCAAAGAGGACTTCAAAAATACAGCGGACACGGCCGGGTGTGCTTGTGCCGTGGCTCTGTTGGCGGCTCATGGGCCTTTTCTCCATCTTTAAGAGCAAGACTGTTTGAGTGGATATCCTCCTTCACCAAGGCAGACAGCCCCGATGACCATGTCCCCCTTTACTCCAAAAGCAGCCAGCCTCCCAGCAGCCAGTGAGTAGCATAAACATCCACACACACATCCATATACACACTCTGGATCCCTTCACAACTGAATTGCTGTTTGCACCCGGAGCGCCGTCGCTTTGACCCCTCTTTGGATTAAGGTGTTGATTGAAAGAAGCTGCCAGTCAAAAAAAAGATGTCACTCACTTCCAACGGCTGGTGCTCTGAAGGAGGTGGCTTCTCGGATCACAAAGGGGGCAGCATTTACTGTGTTAGTCTACTAAACTAATGCATGACTTATGTGGAGGAGAGTGCGGTTGCCAGCAGTTTGTCATGTCTGCTGTCTGAGCTGCTTCTGAGTTGACTCAACCACAATGAGCACACGCACATGCAGGCCAAGCGGTCCAGCCTGCACATCTGATCAGGAAGAGGCAGAAGGAGACGGAGAGACATGTTTCCATCTGCAACACAAATGGTTTCTGTTAGGAAACCTTCTGATGTCGATTTGGGAGAATCCCCCTCTCGGTCCACAAACACACACATACACATACAGCAAGCACACACACACACGGTCGTGTAAATACATGTGGAGACAGCAGTCATCGGCAAAGTTCCAGGTCTGAACCGCATCTGCTACTGGACCTGCCACACACGCATGCAGAGTTATTGAACCCCGGGTCCAAACCAAACCTAGCCGAGCTTTTCATCGTCTCACTCACATAGAAACACACACACGCACAAGCGCTTGCAAATTGGAAGAGATACGTACACAAAACCACACACACAGGCTCACCACAAAAGAACAACCAGCACATGACGGCAACCGCCACCAATCAGTCATGGCTGGTTGGTTCTGTGCCCATTCTCTGTCAACTCCTGAAACAGTAGAACACACACCGCAACTAACACACAAACATCAAAAACCAGGAGCACAAAGGCAGGTCGTGCACTTTTAGACTTTGATTCTAAAATTGTTGGACCAACTTCCTCGTGTGGCTGGCTTCTGTAACCCACCCTGCTTTGCTCTATTCTTCTTTCTCGGCTCTTGGCTTCGAAAACGGCACAAACTAATCACTGCAAAGCACGCCCAGATGACTCCACTGATGCTGCTGCTGGCGTACTTCTATACTCGCATTATGTTTAGAATTGTTGTATGAATACTTTGCTGCTCCCTGTAAGCACACATTCTGAGAATGGTACATAATTACTGCTTGTGTGTCTGTCCACAGTCATGAAGAACATACCGGCTCTCATCCCCTCTACGGCCACGGAGAGTGTAAATGGCCTGGTTGTGAAGCACTGTGTGAGGACATGGGGCAGTTCATCAAGTGAGTTAACCACCAAAATGAGCTCACGATTTCCTCAAGACAATTTCTGTTTATAAGATCTCTACCCCGTTTAAAGGGTAACACAACAGGGAAGTTGTGTCAGTCCAGATTTTAAAAATAAAAAGGAGGCGGGGATAGGGGAGGCGGGCTGAGCAGGGGAGGTGTGGTCTGGATCTGTGATTGACAGTGACAGTGAGGTTAGCTTGAGGTAGCAAAGGGTATTTTTATTACTGTCTCAATAAAAATAATAATTAAAAAAAATGATCAGGTTCAGGAGGCCCGAGCAGGCTGCCTCCCCATACCACAGCGGCCATCCGTCTGCCGGCCACCCAGCTTCCCAAGGGCTGGTTTAGCAGAAGAAGAAGAAATTTATTTATGTAGCACTTTTCACAAGTAAAAACCACAAAGTGCTTTACAAGACATGATTAAAACGCAATATAAATGCAATAAAATAAGATAAAATAAGTAAAGCAAAATAATTAAAAATACAACAAATGTGAAAACAAGTAAAAGAGTTAAACAGAAAAAAAATAAACTAAAAATCCGTCTGAGTAAAAATGACTTAAGAACCTTTTTCACAGAACCAACAGATTTAGCCTTACAGAGGGTCAACTATAACCGCTCTCGGAGTCGCATGGAGAGCTTTAACTCTCAGTGTCCAGCGTTCAAAGGTGGGAGGGGCTTTTATTTTGGAGCTGCAGAGCATGATGACGTGAAAATTCTGAAACTTATACCAGTTGACCAATCACAAAATTCAACTTTACTACCTCGTTTCAACCTGTAGAGAGTACAAAGACGGTTTTAAACTATAATTTCAGGAATTGAACAAGTTTATTTAAAATGTTCAAAATTGTTACATTTTTTTTTAAGGATTTATTATCTTCACTGGTGTCCATGGCAAGCATACAATCCTGTCCCCCTTTGTCACGGGAGGAATCACACGTCAACATAAGGATGGGGTCGTCTGGACCCCATAAGAGTGCACAAGGGTCACATTTATAGAGGTCGACAGACAAAAAAAAAGTTTATTTAGTATTTGGTTACCCTTTGTTTTCAGTTAACCACAATCAAATTCAAAGGCAAACAAAATCTCAGCTGCACATTTGAAAAAGTCAACCATTTTTTTCTGTGGCACAAGCACAAACAGCAGCAGCACACCTCAGTGACACACATCGCCCAAACGCTCTGCATTTTCTGATTTCCTCATTTTCTGTTGCAATCTGTTGCATCACATCTGCTGTGAGGCTTGTGCATGTATACACACATGCATGTACAAACACATTGGTACACACATTGACTTGTCTTATGGGGAAATTCTTTGTTTCTTTTGTGTCTTACACAACCTTGAGTTAATGTGAGTCAATCAAGTCAGGCTTTTGATTTGTTTTTTTGTTTTTTCTCCCTTAAGCAACTGCCTTCTCCTGTTCTCACTCTGAACCTGCTTCCCTTCACTCCCCTCCTCCCTCTGCTCTGTGTTACGTGCCAGCTTAGAGTCATGGTGCGATGCTGAAGTAATATCTGGCCTTGACATTCTCCCAGCGCTGTCCCGCTCCGTGCGGTGGACTTCCCCACAGCCCCAGAGGCCTTTAGCGAAGACTTCATCAGCCCGCTAATGAAGCTCTAAACAAACTCACTCCCATTATCTATGTGGAGCTATTTGAACAGCGGTGATGTTAATAAGCCGGGGTGATGAAATGCATCTTCGCGTTCGGGGTGATGGTGATGGCATCGGACAGTCAGATCAAAGCTTGCAGGCAGGCTGGGAAAGTTTGGAGAGGAAAGCTGTTGTTTGGTGTCTCATTTCACGTAGCCCCGGGGCAGATAGAAGGGAAGGCAAGCGCTGGAGTGAAAGAGTGTGTGTAAAAAAGAAAGAGAAGGGGGGAAAAAAAGCTAGAGGCAGCGACAGATAATGCCGTCAGTCCAATGTTCCCTCCCAGCAAGCCTTAGTCATCTCCCCAGGAGGGGAAAAGGGTAAAGCAGAAGAACAGGAAAGGGAGACACTTCACTGTTTCAGGTCTTTCTTCTGTTCTCTTTTCTCTGCCCAGCTCCCCTCCCTCCCTTCCTCCTCCTCCTCCTCCTCCGTGTCCTCTGGTATAATACTCTAGCTGTGGTCACCGAAGCTGGGTGTAATGTGGGTTAAAGTCTTGTCTGCCAGCACTTAAAGGAGTAAACAGAGCCTCATTGTCGGGACCCGCTGAAAAAAAGAAAAACGCCGCTACCGTTTATGGCCCAGCAATAGAGGGAGAGGGAGCGGGCGCGGGGAGGGCAGATTTCGCTGGAATAAGTGTGAATCATAGGCATTTGGGGAGTTGCGGGGGCAGAAGAGTGGGAAGGGGTGAGTGGACAGAAGTGTAAGTGACGACGAGAGAGCCCAAGGGAGAAAGAGCTACAGACGGAGAGGGGGGCTGAGATCATGTTTTTGTTATTATTATCATACACTTGTGTTGAGCCATCTATCTGCCTAGATTAGCCATGCCATGACATCATTGTTTTTCTTTCATTTCTGGTCTTCGCCTCTACTGCCAAACTCTCGAGCACAGACACACAGATAAAGCTCTTCAAACAAACACCAACCTGTTTGTTCCCCAATAAGAAGGAAGGGCCGATATCGTTTTTCCATCCGATACCGATAACCGATAGACGATATTTGTCGATCCCAATATTTAACTGTCTATAATAACACCAAGTTCAGATTTGTGTCCTTATAAGACAGGTGTGAAAGTCAAGGCCTGGGGGCCAGATCCGGATTCTTATTTATGGCCCGGTGATATCTTGCGCTTATTTCTAGCTTGTATAATTTTGACAAAATATATTTATCACAGAGAGTAAAATATTGAAAGTAATTTAAGGTTTTAGTTGATTTGTTGTGGAATAATATTCCTGCCTGTTTTTTTCATAGTAATGTTAAAAAGTTAAATTTTTTAAAGTTTTAAAAAATTTAGTTTTAGTGTGTTCAATAAATGTTTATCCTTATCGGCCCGCGACTTAAGGTGTGTTTTGGATTTTGCCCCTGGTGTGATTGAGTTTGACACTCCTTATATAAGAAATCCACAACTTTTCTTTTACTCTACAATCACATTATGCTCGACGTTTTTAACATTCAGCAGGGGATCTTATTAGAAAACTTTGAAAATATATCTGACTGTTTGGCCCATCCCGAATTCTTACCTTCCCTCTTTCCCTCCATTTGAAGCTCTGCGCTAAAGCTAGCGGACTGGCAACTATTGATGACATCATCGAACAAAAGTCTGAAATATGAGACACTATTTTTCATAACTCTCTGTTTGGAGGGCTAAATGAAGGAGAGCGGAGAAGGGAAGAATTCAGATTTGGCCTTAGACATAACTGTAAATCATAAGCCGCTCATTGAACGGGATCTATTAGGAACAACATGTATCAAATATAAAACAGACATGAAAACAGAACAATTACTATGACTGTAAACATAAACTTCTATTAGCTTGTCAAAAATAAAATGTATGTCAATAAACTCAAATTATGCAAATATCGGTGCCAGTATCGATACCGGCACCGATAGATCGCACATCCCTACCAACAAGCAGCGCACAGAAAGACTCACAGCACACTATGGACGAGCGCTGGAGGTTACTCAGCCAGCAGCAACCTGCGAATAACCTTGGTGATGACAGAGGAGAGGCAGGGAGGGGCGCGCTGGGAAAGATCAGGAGGTCCCTGGTCCTCCCACGTTGGAAGGGAAACAAACAGCGCCACCTTCCCCACATACACACTAGTCCACGCAAACGCACATGCCAGACACACAGCAGTGTTAATAAGTGGAGTGAAGTTTAGCTAACGGGGTCTTAAGATAAGGCTTTGTGCGATAACACATGAGCTCATATCCAGGTGGTTGTCTTGGATCATGGCTCACTGAGCACCATTGAAGTATACACTCAAAACACAGCTGTTACCTCCTGCACTAGACTAAATGAACTCCCAAGATTAGGATTTATTTTCACAGCACTAAAACCATTCATAACCCAGCCTAAACAAAAAGCTCAACAGCTGATATTTGTTACTTCTGAAAATTCAGAAAAGTCTTGAATTAAATGGAATGGTAACTTATTTCCCAGAATGCACGGATCCTTTACAGTTTCCTGTCTCTTCTAGGCACTTGAACAACGAGCACGCCCTGGACGACCGCAGCACCGCTCAGTGCAGAGTCCAGATGCAGGTGGTTCAGCAACTGGAGATACAGGTGGGCTTCTCATTAAGACGCATTTCATTTTCCTTTTTACTCCCAAACAAAGTTGGAGAGCCCGTCAATGGCAGCGACTTGTCTGAGGCGGGCCAGAGTTTATGGAAGCAGCGGAGCTTGTAATTTAAGAGGAGCAGTCGGCAGGGAAACTGCCATCGCTGCTCCAATTATAAAGCTGCTTTGGTCACCAGCAAGAGAAATGAGAAAGATGTGGGGAGGCACAGGGTTAAAAAACTTCTTTTGAAACAGTTTGGACACAAGCTGATGAATTTAAATGGCTACTTTAGATCCAATTGAAGTGAAAAGAGTTTGATTTTGAGGACGGCTTTCAGTATGCGGCATTGGGGTTTTGTGTTTGGCAGCCGCGGTAAACATCATTTAGCTGAACCCCTGAAGCCCCCACCAGGGAACGCAAAGTGACAGAGAGGCAGCTGGTGTCACATCACATCAGGACAGCCGTCCTTCTCTCCTTGACATCTCCCTTCATCCCTGAGCGGTCCGCAGGAAGCCCACCGCTCTGCCCTGCCACATTTCGCCACACCGCAGCCAGGATGCCCGCCGTCTTTCTCATATTTGTCCTTTTTTTTCCATGTTTCTCCACAAACAGAAGTTAGCAAAGTCAGACCACTTACGGTCAAACTTTCCCCAGACATTAACCTCTGTGTGTCCTGCAGCTGGCGAAGGAGAGTGAGCGACTTCAGGCCATGATGACCCACCTGCACATGCGCCCCTCTGAGCCAAAGCCTTTTAACCAGCCGGTGAGTACACCAAAGGCCTCATCAACCTTTATTTTTTTCTTAATAAACCTGCCTTTAACTGAATCATTTCTTACAACTCTTAAGGTTCCATGTTCATCTGTTCCTCTTTAGCTTGATTTTTATGCCCCCTATTGACCAACAAGTGTTACTGTGTGTAGTAGAAACCAAAAGGCCTGCTTCTCATCTCTCGTCTACTTTTCCACTCTCCAGGTTTTTGTCTTGTTTTTCATTTGTCAAAGTCTTTCCATGGTACTTTTTAATTCCCAGAAAACTCTCCTTTCACAATGTGTTTTTTTTAATCTGACAGAGCCTTAAACTGGAACATTTAACGCCCAGAGTTACTAAGCAAATCTGTTTTCTCATCTTGTCTGAAGGAAAGAAATGTGTCTCAACACATTTTGAATAGATTGCTGACAAATGGAATTGAAATTTGATGCGTCTTTTGTGTATATGTGTGTGCACGTGTGTGTATCTACAGCGGTTATTGAGGTTGTCATTGGGAATGTAATGAATATTTCATTATTCAGACTGACTGGGAGACTTATTAAAATATGAAGATGTTGAAATTAATTGTCAATTAGAGGTAGAGTGTCTTAATTTGAGGATATAAACGAGTGCAGCCGAGTGGCAGTACGTGTGTGTGTGTGTGTGTGTGTGTACATTTGGGTCTTTTTTTGCGTTCTTGTGTTCCTGGGTGATGTGTAGATCGCAGGGGGATCAGCTGCTATTATCATCTAATGGGAAATCAGGAAGAGGCGTGTTCTGTCACCACTGGAGACGAGCCTCGGGGTTAGGGATTGGAGAACGAGGGCCAGAGGAGGAGCATCAGGAATAGAAACAAACCTTGGCCTCAATTAACAGCGATCGGCTGTTGCCGTGGCGATGAGGAAGGGTTGCAGCTTTAATGAAGTACCTGTTTAACAGCCCCGCCCCCTCCAGGCCCCCTTAAATGGTACTGGGGCGGGTCAGAGTAAAGATGAGGGGGGGTCTCACACATTTTACATATATCCAGACACATCTATAGGCACACACTCAGTGCTTTTAATTAGTCCTAAACTAGCAGCCCTTTAGCGCTTCTCCCGGAGAGACTGGGAGCACTGGTTCTGTGTGTGTGTGGTTTTGTGTGCGCGCACGGCTCTGCCTAATTGGGCCGAATTGGTCCTTGAAGACTTTGCCACCACAGAGTGCATGTGTGTTTCTATCCTACAAACATGCCGCCGTGTGGTTTTGTTTTTGTAAGCTGGGGGTTAATTGCAGCCAGTTCAGTGTGTGTAAATACACGTGCACGTTCCAAGTGAGCGCACGTGTGCAAAAGACAGGGTTCTATATTCATAATAAAAGCTGGCGTGCACTTCGAAGTGGTGAAACTCCATTGTAGATGTTTAAAGTGTGTTACATCACTTTCAAAATAAGTTTGGAAATAAACGACAGAGCCTCCATCTTTGTCACTGTTCAACATTTGTCCTATCTCTGTTTCCTCCCAGCTGAACCTGGCTTCCAGTGGCTCTCTTTTAAAGCGGGAAAGCGAGGCCTACCCCGAGGGTCTTCCCCACCCCCCCACCTCGGCTGCCACCCCAATCACCCCTCTGCGCCAGGGACCCTCTGTCATCAGCTCTTCCAGCCTGCACACACACTCCCACTCCCACACGCATCCCGTCGGGCCCATACGGAGGCGCAACTCGGACAAGTACTGCACCCCTATCGCCTCAGGTTCGCTTCTGGTTTACTTAAGCTATTCTCTTCAAGTCTGACTGATAGACACGAGCAGTTTTGCTCTGACTGAGCAAACTGATCTGATTATTTTTACAGGTTTAAAACATCGACTCACTTTCTGTCATTTTTTTTTCTGCAGAGCTTGCTCAAAACTGTGAGTTCTACAAGAACGCTGATGTCAGGCCCCCCTTTACCTACGCCTCCCTTATACGTCATGTGAGTCTCTGCAGCGACGCCACCCTTCCATCTAAACCTGAGGCTCTTTTATTTCTTCATTGTGGCTCTTTGGCTTTGAAGAAAACTTCAAACTTAACTGATTAATTCATTTACGTTTAGATTTTTTACATGTCAGATAGGCCTAACTGATATAAATATTGGTAAAAGGTTTAATCTACTGTCAGAGTGGTTTATAATCACTATATATCTTATTGCATTTACATGTATAGATTTTAAAATTATTTGGATTCTACACTAATGTTGTCATGTTTTCATTCACTACTAAAGTTATTTTTTTTAAAAGAAGAAAAAGAATGAAGGAAAAATCAGTACAAGAAAATCTCATGTTTCTTGCATTTTAATAGGATGTGTTTTATTTTGAAAGGAACTTGAATGAGCTATTGTCAAAATGAAAGAAGCTAAATTTGTTATATATAGAAAAACTTAGTTGTAGTGAACATTTCCTAGCTATATTTATAAATAAATGGCTAGATGGCCACAAAAACATTAATAAAGTGCATTTTTCTGACTTTGAAGTGAAACTTTACGGCTCTCGCTGAGATTCGGTCCATAAGAACCTGGACTAAATACCTCTTTGAGCGTTGCAGACCACTGATCTAAACCCTTCTGTCCTCTAACCTCTTGTTCACCTCCTTGTTCTCAGGCCATTCTGGAGTCGCCAGACAGACAGTTGACTCTTAACGAGATCTACAACTGGTTTACACGAAAGTTTGCCTACTTCAGGAGAAATACAGCCACATGGAAGGTAAATCAAGACTTTGTATCTCAGTAGGTCCAGAAAAGGAAGGTTATTTGTGCCAATTTGAAGTTTTGTAAAGGAGAGATGTGGGGATTAAAGATTAAAGAAATCATATGACTGGCACCTTTAAAGCTGGATTCCCAGTTTGGTTGTTATGAAGCCCTTAAGCAGAAGCCAGCTGATTCTTGTTAGGCCACACGTCTGCACCTTTTAATGTTCTGTCTGAAGTATTTCCCAAAATTGGCTTTACTTTACAAATAATGTAGTCACTTTAAAGGTCTATTTTAACACTAGAATCAAACCGTGTGTGCATAAATGTAAACAAACTTAGTTGATCTGACTTTTTCTTTACGTTATATGTGGCACTTTTGCTTTTTGTGAGTGTTTTTTTAGTGTGGAAGTCGTTGTATCAGATGATGCCCAGACGCAGAGCAAACACATCACATCTAAAATTGGGTCAAAGACCTATTTCCTTTGAAAACTCACATCAATTTGAACGTTTAAAAATGAGGACAGGAATATAAAGAACAAAAGCCCCTTTTTTTAAAGTGACATCCCTAATATGGGGGTTGAAGGTGATGATGATGGAAGAAAAGGGGCTGTGAGGGTTAGGGGACAGCTTTGCAGGAATATCTTTACCTCCTCATCTGAATTTTATGAATTTTAACTATTAATGTCTGGTGTCTGCTTCCTACGCCATTCATCTTGAGGAGCCTTAAATATAGCTGGGCGCAGAATTATGTATTTATATAACAGCTCAGAGAGTCAAATAGTGCCGCAGAGATGTATATCCTTTAATAATCAGCTATATTTCATGAGGAGAGCAACAGTGTCAGGGAGTGGAAGTCATTGATCAGAGATACAGCGAGGGCAGCGAGTGACAAAGAGGGAAAGAAAGGGATTATTGGGAAGGGGGAGTGTTTAAATAGAAACTATACCCCGATGGGTTCAAATTCATTTTATTTTCTGCTAATGTGGACAAATCTGAGGTGACAAAAGTCTAACTGAGGATCATTCATTATTTGAAACTAAAACTAGTTTTACTTTTCTGCTTTGATGACCTTAAAACTTTACTAAATAGTACTAAGACTTCAATAAAGTCTATTTTTGTTTAAACTTTTATTAAATAAGGGACAATGTTTTTCTATTTTAGTGTGATTTTTATTTTTATTACCAGATGCTATAACAAAGAAAAGGTTGTTTTATTGAGCTAGGTACCATACCATCAACTAATAGACACTTTTCTTTATTTTAGCAGCGAAATCGTTAAAAAAGAAGCTGGTTTTTAATATATATATTTAGACAAAAAACAAATTTAAAAACAAACTAGTGAAACCTAAAGAAACACCTTGATAAATACAAATTCTGCCCTGTAAAAAACATTTAAAAAATGTTTTGGTGTCCTCCGAGACAAAAGCTGGGAACCTCAAGAAATCGTTTTAATTAAAAGTAAAAAATTCTCCTAGCACTCCAGCCAGCAAAAATCTAATAGGAAGCTTCTAGAAAGCGGCCTGATTGTCTCTCCTCTAATTTCACCTGCAGTCGGTCTTAGAAAAAGCCCTGCAGGACACAGATGCCAACTGACGGCCGTGCATACATTTGTGGCATTAAGACAATAACTTT
>NC_050516.1:11060897-11073856 GCF_002922805.2 Oryzias melastigma | reverse complement strand
AGAGGGAGTGGAGATGAGTGGCACATGTGCTGTGACCCACTGTAAATGACTGCTAATGTTTTAACTGGGAGAATTAGGCTTTCATCACGCAGACGAATGCAAATAGCACTGCAGCAACACCGGAGTCTCCCGCCTGTGTGTGTGCGTGCGCACGTGTGTGTGTTTGTAGTGTTCGGGTGGCGGGCGGAGATTGGGGTCAGACTCATTTACAAAACTTAGCATCACGGCTCGGGGGGTTGAGGGGATGTGTGTGGGGGGGTAGAGGGTTCCTCCGCTGATTATGGTTTGTGTAATTATGTGTGTTTGTGTGTGTGTGTGTGTGTAATTACGGCAAAGAGTGATGCATGCCTGGCCTGTCCCTCCCTCTCAGCTTAGAACAGCGTGTCAGAGAGAATATGCAGGATTTAATTATAGACGAATTAAAATTGGTAATGAAATTGGGCATGAACAAACTACAAATAGCAGATGAAAAGGGAGGCCTGTCCCTGGGGGGCTGAGGCGAAGATAGCGGTGTGCCTGCCTGCCTGCCTGCTTGCTTGCTTGTCTGAGTGCCTATGGATGTGTGTGTTTCCATATGTGTGCTGATGATGACTGATTAGAAACATTCTCAGATAAAATAACCCCTCCAGAGAGCGGCGTCATTGCATTAGCAGCATGCAGCGAGCTGTGGCTAAAAAGTAAAGTTTGGCCCTTATCCTCAGGTCTCATCCCTGAGAAACACACAAGGATTTAAAGCAAACGTCAAAATCTCCTTCCTATGTGTTCCAGAACGCCGTACGTCACAACCTGAGTCTGCACAAGTGCTTTGTTCGTGTTGAGAACGTGAAGGGCGCCGTGTGGACTGTGGACGAAGTCGAATACCAAAAGAGGAGACCACCAAAGATGACCGGGTAAGTGTGCGCTCGCTTTTATGTGCAGCTGAAGCTGACTAAAGGGTGCGCTTATAGATGTTGGCAATTTGATTGCCTGAATGGAACCAGGATCCCAAATTATGCAAAGCGAGCGGGCGCCACTGGCTGTACAGTACGAGCCGCGCGTCTGTTTGTCGACACTATTAGTAAGCAGCTGTGTGAGATGCAAGACAGGAGGAAGTCCTCAGAGTGTGTAAACAGATGTTCATCGTGAGCAGCAGGGATAATTGTGTGCACACCTGCACGCCAGATATCAGAGACTTTCTATGCTTGCACAGCCGTTTGCAGCAAAATATTTGTGAGAATTGAATCTGATTAAGGTGACATTTGATCACATGGGGACACAATCTGTAACCCTCACTTCTCCCTGTCTCTGTCCTTAATGTGTAGAAGTCCCACTCTGGTGAAAAACATGATTTCAGGCCTGGGCTTTGGATCACTGAATGCCAGCTACCAGGTAACACACACACACACACACCCAGACCAGTCATAATGAGGGACACTAATATCAATTCCCTCTTATAATTAGCTGATTCCCTAACGACGTTCACACTGCCGCCCTCCTCCTCCCCACACACCTCACTTCCTCACACAAGCACCGTCTCGTCACACACATGCACCGAATGCACCGGGGCGCCAAGTAGTTGTCAATTATTTTACCGCATAAAATTATCACCTGCCCCAGAAAATCCACCTCCTAGCCGATGAAAATTCCTCCTGCGCCCTTTCAGTGTAAGACGAGTCTCAGCTGCTGTCCAGCTCGTGTCTTCCACGAGTTTGAAGTTCAAAACCCCGACAGAAGCAGCTTTTGTCGGGCTCTGATGTTTTCCCTCTTCAGATGCAGATGCTCAGTTTTCCACCATATTCCTGCGGAGACTTGTGTGTGATCTCACACACTTTTGACAGGGACTTGAACGCACACAGACACCTCTTGAGGTGGAAAGGATTGTATGTAAGTGCCCCCTAGTGGTTCCTCCAGAATGGAAGATGACACAGAAGCGCTTTCATGGAGGAGCTCTCATCAGTGCAATAAAGAGAAACATCTCCATCTTTCAGAGGGATTTTTATGTTTTCATTGAGTTTCCGAATGAAATCGGTTCAGGCATGAGTCTAAAACTACATTTTGAAGGCATAAAATGTCATTTTCCATAAAAGTTTTTGAAACAAGTTTTATATGTTGATATTTTGACTATAAAGACTTGCATGTATGTGTTTAGGCGGCTCTGGCAGAAAGCAGTTTGTCCTTGCTGAACAGCCCTCCCCTGGTGACCCCCCCATCTGCAGCCAGCCTCAACATGCTTCACGTGGGCCACGATGATGTCAGCTCCACTGTGGAGCAGGTCAACAGCAACGGCAGCTGCAGCCCGACGCTCAGCCCTCAGCAGTACAGGTGCGCAAGGACACACGCACCCGGACTCAGAGCGTTTTGCATCAGAACTGGATTTCATTTCCTTACTTATGCAAGTTTTTCTGTTCAATCAAATTCTGATTTTTTTTAAACTTTTAATTTTCTTTCTGAATAAAAAAATAATTTTTTTATGCTGGTAAACAGATTTAGATAGAGTAGCTATGAAAGTTAATGATTTTTTTTAAACCTTTTAATTTTCTTTCTGAATTTTTTTTTAACCCCCTATGTGTTTTGCTCAGTGTTTTGGATTTTTTACATTTCGACAGCCCAGAAATTTCATGTAAAATAACCTCGCCTTTTCTGTCTTACTTGAACAACTAGACAGTCTAATCCTGCGTTCACATTGAACATGATTCACCGCGTGGCGAATTTGCTGCTCGCCGCCTGTCCAAGAATGTATTTCTGAGCTTGACCAGTGGGAGGATCTACAACCAGATGTTTTTAGCCTAATGACTACTTGGAGCGTATTTGTGTATATCTCACTTAGAATGTATGGAAGACACGGATGATGTTGAGAGATCACGTTTAAGAGTTCTACAAAAACCTCGGTATTGGCGTCTACATGTCGGGGATTTATGAGGTTATTCAAACATTTTCCCGGTACCTGGGGCTGTCTGTATTTTAGCCACTTCCACAGTGTTTCTGTGTCTCTGTGACTGAGTTTGAAGGGCTGTCCCACATTAACCCAAAAGGGAAAAAAATAATGGACCTTTTTAATTATTATCTTGATGAAAATATGAAAAATATCACAAAGTTCAGGAGGCCCCCCCATAGCATAACTATCTGACAGCAAGTGGAGCGAGTGACTTCGGCTGAACTTCAGGAGACTGGCTGCAGATCTGTCCAGAGTGTATCACCCAACAGTACTGGGACAAGCTCTGGCACCCCGCTGCCCCATTGAGTTAAGGAAATAGATGATAGTTCAGGAAAAAAATGTTTGCATTGGATTAGTAGTCTACCCGCTGATCGACTCATTGAAAACACCAAAGCTGAGTCCCTCATTGGTAGATGCGACGCTGTGGCCAGTCAAACTTCAATTATTAAATTTTGAATTCGTGTCTCGCTGCTTAAATCCCATCGCTGCCAGACCGCCGCGCCGTAGGACTTCAGGTCGTCTCAGCTATCGTCTGTCCCATTGACCTAAGTGAAACTGGCCTCTTCTGCAGCTCGAATCGCATTCGGTGTGAACGTAGCATTAGAGCACATCGATATCCAGTCAATTAAATCATGACACCGATGTTACATCAGTGTTTGCTAGTCGGTGTGGAGTTCCAGAAGAGGTTCTGGACCGCAAACAGAACCAATCAGCTGCTCTGCATGAGCAAACCACGTGTCTGAGCAGAGCAGCCAGGCTCATGAGTTTGTGTTTGTGAACCGGGTAAGGGTGCTTTGGTACGGCGTGAGCTTCGGACCGCAGTCCAGAAAGACTTGGAATAACCGTGTCTTCCGGGAGAACTGTGTTTCGGAACAATGTGAGCTAGTTGTTCTAGTAAGACAGAAAACGCAAGTTTTCTCCATCTTTTTTTTTTTTTCAATCACATTTCTGGGCCATCGAAATGTCAGGTCACAAAATTAAAACCACTGAAATATTTAAGATAGAATGGAAAATTTTGGGGCATAACATTTTGCTGTTTGAAAATCAAGGATTAAAAAAATCAGAACAAAAATTATTGGGGTTAAAAAAATATTTAACTTTGTTTCTTTATTTTTTCCTTTCATGAGGCATCTGGGTTATCAGAAACAAATCATATACAGAAAACAACACAGTCCTATAATTTAAAGAATAAAAGGGAGCTGACCGAAGAAAAATGTTCTTATTTTATGTCTGCCCCTGTTAAATTAAAATACTTGTATATTTATACAACTATTTATACAACTATACATAGTTTAAATGGACCTTATAATAAAATAAACAAAAAGAAAATCCATTACTTCCATAGCTACTTTATTTAAAAAAATATATTTTAAAAAAGCACAAATGCTATCACTTAGTTAGTAAAAATCTGTTTAGCGGCAGAAAATTTTTTTATTTAGTTTTCCTTTGAGGAAACCTTGGTGCTTTTTCTTAAACTCATTTTATTTATTTTTTTCTAATAATTTTTACATCTTTGTCTATGTTTATATGTCCAGTCTTTCTTCTGTTACTATATGTGTACATTTGTTTATATGAATTTATCTGCAGCTATGTGTACATATTTTTATAAGAGTTTTTATTACTGGTGTTTTATGCTTTTCCTTATTATTATTCCACTTCTACAACAGAGTTTCTCTTTAAGTTAATCTTAAATCTTGAATTTCTAAAATCCTTAATAACCATCGATCTATTCTTTATTTCTTTATTTTTGGCTGACTTAAAAAGCCAGGAAACATGTCTCCTCATCATCTCACCTCCTCCTCTCTGCTCTCCTCAACAGCCACCCGGTGCATGTGAAGGAGGAGCCCACTGAGGTGGAGGAGGACAGTCGACCTGTGTCCTTGCTGGCCGGCGTCACGCACAGCCTGCCGTTGCCGAGCGACGAGCGTGACCTAGAGGAGGATCTCCCCACTGAAGAGCTGGAGTAGGACAGATCCGGGACAGACCGGAGGGACGGATCTTGTCCACCTCCGACCCTCTCACCTGTGTGAAGACGGAAAGTTAACAACAGTACGACTTAAGAGAGAGAAGAAGAAAAAAAAAAGCGAATGTTTTATTTGTTTTCAAGAAAATTCAAGCAACCAGGAGTGGCACCGAGAAACTCTAAACAGGGTTAGATGATTTTTGTTACTTTTAGATGCAAAGACGAGACTGTGGAGAACTGCTTTACCTCCATGTGATGCTTTCACAACACTTGGCTCAGAGGTGTAACACCACTTGAGGCGTACGCACTCACACAACATGTGTGCGCACAAAATACACTTGTGAAACCACGTTTCATCCCCCTCCCTAGAAAAAAAAACAACCCAACCTTTACATAAAGACCCCAAGCGGCATGGACACGCTCTCCTCTTCATCCAGCTGGCATAACCCTCCTCTCTGGGATCTTTGGCTGCCTGGCTTGTCACTTTATCCCAGTTGAGAAGATGCACACAGGATCATGTGTATATAGATCCCTCGGAGAGGACCCCTCCCCTCGTTTCCCTCTTTGTACCTGTCACTTGCTTTTTCGAATCCTTTGATTCGATTCCAATGAAACTTCAAGATGAAGACGAAGGAAGAGCGCTTCAAAGATTACCTCTGACACCCGTGCAGAGCAGGCTTCTGCCTACACCTGTTTGTGGGCGCTCCGCGCGGCCGAGCTGGCAGAGGCGGGGCTCTCGCCCTGGTCCCGCCCACCTCCAAACTCCTGACACTTCTCGAGGGACACCTTCTCAAATCCTTTTGTTAGGTAGGAAGAGAGAAACGGGATATTCTCCTGCCCGGCTTACAGTTTCCCATCCCGTCATCCCCCCCCGACCCCCCCAAGAAGACTGCATGAATCGGACAATTTGGTGCTGTCCTTCTCTCTGCCATGCCCAGATGGAGGGATGAGCATGGGGCACCTGGGAGAAGAAGAAATGAGAGGACACAGAAGGGAGGGAGGAAGCATCTACAGAAACATTGTGACAAAAAAAAGAAAACTGTTGATTATTGAATATTACATGAAAAAATGTGTGGTAGCTTTTTGTCCTTTTTTTTATTTGATGTTATTATCATCGTTCATTTTTTGAGGATGAATATTTGCAAGGTGGAGATCTATTTCTTTTTTTTTATTATTATCTTTTCTAAGGAGACTGCTTTTGTTTTTTTGTATTGTAATTTTTTCTCTGGTTGTTCACACCATTCCAAATAAGTGTTGGCCAAAAAAAAACAGAAAACTATCAAGAAAAAAAAGTGCAGTATTGTCCCGACCAACCCGACATCTACTCCCTTCCCCTCAGTCCCAAGTGTAGCAGGTAAGCAAATTGGAAAGAGCACTTAAAGTAAACATTACCCAGATAGATTATTTAATAGATGACTTTTTGTTTCTTTAACTTCTACTCTCACGTGTTTTAGTTGTGTATTTAGTTGAGAAATATCTGTAATGCTTTAAAAAATATATATAAATATATAATAACTGCAGTCAGAGAATACCTCATCCCACAAAGGTTCTGCCCAGAACTGTGTCCAAAATTCATAAAGAAGTAAGGGGGAATTCTTACAGTGGGAGACCAAATGTGGCGACTCTGCTCAGCTTCTATCAAAGGTTAAAAAAGGTTAGAAGCGATCTGCAATTCACTGTGTGAATTTGTGTTAAAGGAAGTGAGATTTGTTTCTTTGTTTTCCGTGAGCATCAGAACATTACTTTCCTCTACAGTGCCATACCAAATTTAGCTTTTATTTTATTCTATAACCTGCTTATTCCCATTTTATTTTTGTTACAGGTAACCAAAGAAATGTGTAGAAAAACCAAAAAAAAACAGTAGGTTATTATTTTCCTTTGTGTTTCTTTCTCTCTTTTTTATATTTTTAAAGAACTGGCCAAAAGACAACTAACCAGAAGTTTTATTTGTTCTCTGTTTTATTTTTTAGTGTGTTCATATAAACATTGTGTTGAAATTTCTTACAGTGCTGACCATTCCAAAAACCAAAGTGTTTGAAGCAAACTGAGATCTGGAGAGGGTTAGACGCGACTCAAGTTAAATTTAGCATCAACAAATCTGCACAGTTCCTCTGGAAAGAAAGGAAAGATTAAAATAAATAAATAAAAGCACTTAAAGGCGTGTCCCCGTACCTGCTATTAAACCGACCCCAATTTATTTCAAACAATATTTACTGCTTCTAATAAACCAATCTGCTGTCTGGAGATGCCAACAAAGCAAAACAAATGTGTCTTTCCTCTAAGGCTTGGCATTACAAGGTACTTTTTTTCAGCTGGTTTTGCATGTTCAAAATGCTTTGAAGAAAGGCTCTCCGAAAATGTGTGCTGTCCACAAAAAAAGAAAGGGTACTGCATGGAGCCTCAGAAAGTCAAACTTGGTTTTTCAAACACAACCGAGAGAGAAAACCTGATGGAAATAACCGAGACATTATAGAATTTAAGGTTGAGTTCATGTGTTTTTTTGAAAAACTAGATCAAGCACTTCAAGATGTTCTTTCCTATTTAATAAAAGAACATTTACCAATGGCTTTGTGTTGAAACAGGAAGTCTACGACTTGTCTACCTGATTAGAAAAGTGCAAAAGTGGAAGACAGACAGGACAGCTTGAAATGAGATGAAAACCAAAAATAACACTACCTCCTCTTCGACGCTGTTGGACAAATAATAAATGAGGGACTCAGCTCTTTTAAAAATCTTATTTCTCCAATTCTTCAATGATAAAAATGTAACCATTTTTAAATCATATACTGTGTCTCACAAAGACAAAAAAGTAAAAGTTATTTGTTGGTTCCGATTCTCTTGACATCTGCTTTAGCTCAAAAAGATATTCACTTTCCATGTAACTAATAACGACTACCTCTCCGTAAAACACCTCTAAAACGGTCTCGGCTTCTCAAAATCTGCTTGGCGACATATTCCCTCGAAGGCGAACCCGCTTTCTGACCACCTGACGAATGCTCTGTGATCTTGAACTCTTGAGATCTGTTGTGTTTGTAGTGACGGATTTAACGTTTCACTGCTGCAACGTTGCCTCTCACACACACACAGGTAGAACAAAAGCAGGGCTATGGATTAGACCCTCAACACAGCTGCATCCTCATCTCTGAAACCCAAAACTTTAGAGAAAGCTCTTCACCACGATCCAAACCAAGAGGAACTGCTGCATCCAGAACAGATATGATCTCTGACTTGTGCTTTAAGGTACACCTGTAAACAAAGCTGTTTTATAAAAATGTAGATTGTTCACAGGTCACCGTTAACAAATCCATTCTGCAGCTGGGCATAACATCATGTATTGCTGTATATTATAGCTTGGCTTCTCTCCAGGGCTTTATTTCACATTTTCTCCTTTGATTTGTATTTTTTGGGATTCTTCTCTCTGCACCTGTCAAGCTATTGTAAAGCTTTCAACTTCCTGTACTGTCCTGCTAATGCTGATCTGTATTTATCATATTAAGTTCTGCCAGTATCTTGGTTCAAATAGTTTGTTTTCTTTCTTTTTTTTTTGCTCGTTGACTTGTTTGTTTCCATTTTTCAGTTCTTCATAAAACGTCTGGGACGCTCAAATTTTTTAAGTGTATTATCAAAAAAGAGAAAAAAAATAAAAAGAATTAAAGTTAGATCAGTGGTTTAGGTAACACATGTTTGTATATTTATCTTAGCTAGGTCTATTTTGATACTTTTTGTCTCTGTACTGCATTTATGCATTTTTAAGGAAAGAAAAAACAACAAATGGAAACAACCTAAAAAGATTCTACATTATGTATTGATACCTCAGAAGGACTTTTTTCTCAGACAGGACCAAAACCTCTGAAAAGAAAAAGATAAAAGAGGAAAAAAAAATAAAAATATGTAGCCCCTCTCTTGCTTTAAAAACATGGAGCTCTAGAAAAGTGTTGCTGTTGGTCTTTTCAGGTGCCAGTATGTGTCCCTGCTCCCTGTGACCCCTGACCCCCCCCTCCCCTGTGCTGATCTTCGACCCGCAGAGCTGTCAATCATCTGCAGGTGCCACGGGTTTGTCACTGAGTCAGTCACCCGACTGGCTGTGACGAGCCTCAAACCTCATGCCCTGTCTCCCAGAGGAAGCTTAAAGACTGATGCTGCGGCCCTTTTGATACTCCTCTTTGTAATCTCAGTGCCAAAATGTGGAGTAGCTCTCAGAGACGCAGCTCATCCTCTGACTACCAAAGGCATCGAGAGCCAACAATGCTTAGTCCAAACCCCTGAACTGTAACCAAACTGTAACCAAACCAATGCCACAACCTTAACCAACCAAAAACCAAGCTACTTCCAAAACTCTCCATCAACTTTACTGATAGTCATTATCCCTCATGCATCCACACGGTGGTGTTTTTGGAGCAGCCAGAACTGCTCCGGCTGGTGACTGACTCAAAGGACGGCAGGAAATCAAATCCTGACGTTTGATTGGACAGTTCTGAGGTGTCATGTGATGGGAAGGGGACTCTCAAAACAGAGTATTTTGCCTGATGGTATTACAAAAAAAACCTGAATTCGATGGAACTACCACTTCAGCTCTCCTCTGGTTAAACCTTAGGAATGTGTGTACATTTTTCAGCAGTGACTTTGTGTTTTATTTCTTTAGTTCAATTACCTCTTTATCCCTTTGTTTGTATGATTTTTTTCCTTTATTTTGAAAGTGTGACCCGAGGAAGAGGCGGGAATAGGGATTGGGTCGAGGCTTTAGACAGAAAAAGAAGCCCAGCCCTCTTGGCCCTTCACCCCCGGGGTAGCCATGTAATGCCAGTCACTGCCCTTTCTTTCATGCTGTATAAAATCACACACACACATATATCTGTGTATTTGTAACCTGATTCTTCTTGTGTCTGTCCATGCAGACAATAAAAAACTGTACAGTAGGTCTAGTTGCATGTAATCTGTACTAATTATTGACAATGGCATTATAAAATGCAATAAAATACTTATTACACTGTCCAATGATGTGTCCGTCTTTCCTCTTTTGTTTATCACGGATTGAATTAACCACTTTTTTGAGTAAATTTCCACTTAACTTTCAATGTTTTATCTTTAAATCTGCAATAGGAAGTTGCTGCCTAAGCGTTTTTAAATTAATACCTTCTGACTTCCTGTTTCTACAGGAAAAAAACAACTTCCTGTTTTGACAGGAAGTTGAGAATTAAATCACTGCCTCTCATTAAAACTGAGTTTATTTTCAATTCGTACATATTAAAACATATACATACATATATTCTGCTACCAATGTTGATTTATATGTGACGTTTATCATCTAAATATCAATTTAAAACTCCTTAATTTGATGATAGAAATATAACTACAATTGATCTTGAGTCAATTTTATAAAATCGACTCCATGTAAAGTGGCTTAAACCCACATGGGGTTAGAGGGTAACATCTGCTGCTCTTTTGTGAGGGCCTGTGGAGGAATGGGCCTACAAGCGTCCCACGGAGCAGCATTTTGTTGTGATACAGAGAGTGACCACCAGGAGGAGTAAACAAACCAGACAACTCAGGCTGCATCTCACAAACAAACCAAGCCACCAAACATTGAGAGGTTTCCACTGACGTGATAAGACCAACAGGGTGGGCCAAAGAGCTCAGAACAAACACACAGAGAAGCAGTTTGAAACAAACAGGGGGTGGATGGGTGCTTAGTCTAGGAATTGAACTAAATCTTTGGAGAAAATTCTCTTATTTTTCTCATGTTTAACAGTTTCCCTCGGCTGAGTTACCTGTGCTAGTTTCCTTCACAGGTGTGCTTTGTGCTCCACAGCTCCTCTTCAAACTTCAGCTCTGCACCATGGATGTGTTGCCACAGGGTGAAAAATAGAAAGTGTCTGAAAGTATTTTTTTTTATTATTTTTAAGGGAAAAGTTCAAACCTTTTTTTAATCTTGAGCTTCCAGTGAACTTCTCTGTTAGTCCACTGGGAGGAAATTCACTCTTGATGCTGGAATTCCTGAGACATTTGGCTATGGGAGAGCCCAGATTCCCTAAATTAATCCTGGCATGTAGATATTTCAAATACTAAGCATAAACTAAGAAAGAGATGCAACACACTAAGGAATTATTCTTGGAGCAGATAAGCAGTGAGGCACAAACCTGAGAGTAAACGTGTCTCTTTATATTCATTTATTCATATTCATGGACAGGTGTGTACATACAAATGTAGATTTTCATTTCTCTGTAGGTATAAGTGAATCTATCCCTGTATCCGACCACATATATGGACTTGCAGCGCTACGTAAACATGCATGTTTGCACAAAAGTTGAAGCAGCGGAGAGCAGTGAGGTCCAGGCAGACCGTATGAGTCAGGATCTACTGACAGCTCTCCTCACCTCTATCTTCCTCCGTCTTCCTCGTTTCCTTCATATTCTCATCTGTTGCTTAAACTGTGGGCCAACCTACAAACAGTGCATCGATTCAGAGAAAACCAACATATTGTATATCAGTTGTGTGATGCATCAACATTGATTTTTTTTTAATTCACTTTCCTTAAAATGAGTCAGCAATTTTCCTATTTTTCTTTCTGCTTGTATATGCTTTATCTTTCATTTTGGATTTAATACACATTTTCCCCTCAGTGTTTCCAATTCTAAAATATTACTGCAAAAAATATGACAAAAAAATACCTAAAATTGAATAAAAATCAAGACATAAAAATCACATTTTGGAAGTTCTATCAGTGTCCATTAGTACACATGGTACACATTTATACACATTTGTTTAGAAATACATTAATAATCTACATATTTTTGAAGACAGATAGTCAAATCAATCTGATACAGTTCACATTCTGCAAAATGTATTAGTGAAATTATAATGAGGTTGCTAAAACCATACAGTGTTACATTAATTCTCAAACAGAGAAGCTCCAACAATTGTTCTGCTTCTGCTGGAGGGTGTTACAGTTTGGCCATTAGATGGGGATCGCACTGTAGCATTACACTTTATTCAAAAAGAAGAAGAAAGAATGAGCAAAAACGGTATTTGAGACCACAAATGGTTAATTTAAAAATATTTCCTTAAAAGTGTTTGGAAAATTCATGCCTGTGAGTTTATAAAGATGTTCATTTAGTCAGCAATGTATGTTTAGGTCGACCACGTATTACCATTAGCCACAAATCACATTAAACATTAGCATCAGGTTAGCGGATTTTAGCAATATGGGCTCAATCTCTACTTTTATGAATTAATCTATTAAGCTTAATTGGTTCAGATAGATTTTTATCAACCAAGCCCAAGATTTTTCTAATTTACATCAGATATTTATATTATAAAAGGAATCACAGGACAAAGCTTAAAATTTAAAAAAAGGATAATGGGCAGTCCATTATAAGGTCTCTGGTCATTAAGCTTCAGAAGGAGTCCTCTTGAGTATGGCTGACTCGTGGGACCCTTGAGGCAGGTAACAGACACAGACAATCTCAACAGCATCCAGTAAATTTAGACTCAAAAACTCAGGTCACGATTGCATTGTGTGAATTCTGGCAAATCTTCAAACTTCAAACTTAATTCTGGGGGGGGGCACCACAGTACCGAGGTCCACAGCCAAGATGAGCCAGAGGCGTGGTCCACAGCCAAGAACAGGATCAACAGGCGGATCACAGGATCCGCCTGGAATCCGAAAGAGGAACAACATGTGAATCGCACTGCACCAAACAGACGCTTGGTGAACTAAATAAAATAAATAATAAATTATAGAGGAGAGGTGAAGTCAATGAGTATAGAGAACAGAACCCCAGAGCTGATGTGGATAGTAACCATGATAGAAAATCTACAATTTTTAGTGTTTCAAAATAAATCTAGACTAAATCTAGACCCGCGAGAGCTACAGCAGAGGGAATGGACCGGTTTATCAAACCAACTTCCCTCTGCTGAGTTCCATGGAGAAATATGTGTAATGAAAATTATAATTATTCTCCAAACTTCATTACAGTAAATAAGAGAGCAATAAATTAAATATTCGCTGATTAATAGCTAGCCTGGCAATAGGCCTGTCCAAAGAGGAATGTTTTAAGCCTCTAACATCCAACTCTCTCCCTT
>NC_050516.1:11049478-11060837 GCF_002922805.2 Oryzias melastigma | reverse complement strand
CACATAAAGTTTAGCCTCAAATACAAAAGGGGCCAATTGCCATGCTTTATTACTTATAGCTTTAAGTACCATATGAAATACCTAGATTTTAACGTTTTTGGTAAAAGAATAGGACTGTATCGTATCGCCAAAAAGTTTATGTATTGATTCGTGGAACATGTATTGAGCTGCGTATTGAATAGTATGAGAGAGAAATATACACACCCCTAGATTCTAGATTAGAAAAATTGGATTTTACTGGAATCCGTCCATGAAATGAATTAAAAACTGTGGAACAAACGGGTACACCTGCATGACATCCACATAGCAGATTTAACTCACCCAGCCTAAAAGGGTTAACAACACAATAAAGAGTTAGTATCTAAACCCCTCCCACATGATGCGTGGCCTGAGCACCGTTTGAGTGTCATCCTGTTTTTGTAAAATACCAACGTCACGCTGCTGCTTTTGCCTGGGAAAACTGATGTTTTCTGTTTCCTGGAGCCTCTCTCAAAGGCCATGAGTCTGATGAGAACATGGATGAAGCTCGACCGCTCGGAGTGGCAGAATGAGTTGGAGAGACAGAGAGCGGGAGAGAAAGCCCCGGTCCCAGAACAAAAGCATCTTTGTGGGTGATTGGAACCACATTTCACCCTCCAGTCTCTTTCTCCTTTTCTTCTTTCTTTCCTCCTTCTTCTTTGTTTCTCTCTGTTGTTTTTTGTCTGCAGTCTTTACACTTTTCAAAATTCAAATTTGCAGCTTCAGTTAGTTTATTTAAATGGAATAAACAACCGATCCTCTCTAGACGATAAAAAAGAGATCACTAAAATGAAAAAATAAATATTTTTTATTCTAATTAATTCTCATGTAGATCAAATCCAAATAATGAAAACATTGTAATTTGTGTGTCTGTGCTGAAGTTGTAATCATTTGGGTACATGTTACTACTTTCATATAACATATTTTTGTCTTTTTTACCCATGTTGCACAGTACCAAATACTATGCAAGTACCATACATACTTGTATCAAATACTTTTGAAAGATTTTCAAAACAAAGAGATGCTCACTTCAGTCTTCCTGTAACCTGATGCTTTTCTGGTGAAATCAAGACAAGTGGAAACCATTTTAAAACCAAATCAAAATCACATATGACAAAATTATAGATCTTTGTTTGAATCCACCACAGGTGAAATTTTAATCAGAAATCGCAACCCTTTGTAATACATTTTAATTGACACTTGGTTGTACATCAGAGGTGATAAAAAGTTTATCTTGTTTATCTAGTAAGGTGCAAATGTAGGAGACAGACTTGTAAACAAGAATTTAATTAAACAAATAAACTTAAATATGTCAAACTAAAAATAAAATGATTTGACAAGAGGATAAAAACAAGATTTGTATCTAATCTGAGGAAATCATTCTTGTGAAATGCTGCTTGAAAAAATTAAACCTGATGTGAAGAATTACAAATAATCACAAACACGCCTGTGTTTTGCGTATTAAATTGTGTTATAATATTTCTTAAGACACACTTTTTAAAATGTACTTGCACATTTTACCATGGGAGGCTATTTCTTTTATTTTTTATTTTTTTGTTTGCTTTTGGAAACCTTTTGTTAAGTAACAAGCAGCTAACTGACCAGTAAATAAGTTTAAAGTATATATGTTTTTTTCATTAAATAAGTTTTTAATGCAGATTGTGGCCAAAAGTTTTGTTCTTTTTTATATCCCTTGGTAATAAACCAGTATTTGAAAATAAATAAATAAACAAAAATTAAATAAATAAGAGAACAATTACATTTAATTGACCTAGGCTTAATTAAGTTATTTGACTAAAATAAAATAAATAAGTAAACAAATAAATAAAAAGCAGGTTTATTATTTGTCAGAGATATCACTTCCAGATATATGTCTGCAAAACTGACTTTTCCTCAACAACATTTATTTCAGTCTTATGCAGGAAAAACAATTAAAATGTCTTTGAAGAATTTACATGTTAGCACCTGCATCACCTCCAGTATCTTCTATAATAAGGCCTAAAGAATCAAAGTTGGTTTTGTCAATGATGAACTTGTTAAACCTTTTGTATATTGACGATCTCTTAATTTGACTGTGATGATAAAGTCGACAATATAGGCAGAGGAAATGCCTGAGGTAATGAACTTTAAAGTTAGGCAAATTCAAGCAAAAAAAAATCATGAAATCATAGAATTGTCTTGATTTTAACATTATATTCTCTTGATTTATAAGATTTTACCTTTTAATAAAAAAATAACATTACAGTAAAACCCAAAGAGAAAATCTATAACCTACCGTTATTATATTTAAGTATGTGTTTCAGCAACAAAATCCAAGCTTTACAACCATGATGAAGGACTTCCTCCGACTATGAAGGAGACACTCTTGGATACAGTCTGTTGTCCTAATTCTCAGACAGCAACAAGTTACTGGCCTGAGTGTCAGTCAGTCAGACGACTGGTCTGGGGATGAGTCAAACAAACTCGGGGCTTTTATTTTGCCGGGGTTTTACAGGAGATGAGGAATGACTGAATGCAGGTGTGTCTGCTCCTGCCCGCAGGATGGGGGCGCCGCCCTGGAACAGATCGCAACACACACACACACACACAGACACACACTCTGCTCCCAGTAACCCAGGTTGTTGGCAAAGCAGTTGTGAAACTATTTAAACAGATATGAAGCGGAGAACTCTGCTGGAGGCCACCGTTTTGTTTCAACAGGAAGGAAATGGGCATCGTATCAAAGTGATATTATTTTTGTTTAGCTTTTAAGGCATTTGCCAGAAGCCAACCGAACTTTCTAACCAGGTTTAAAAGTGGCTGCTAAGGGTTTCTTTTTTTTAAACTCCTGTTTAGATACTCTTTTGGATTTTCCATCAGGAGCTGTAATGATTTAAAACATAGGAGCTGCAATTTTTTGATCATAACTGAACCATGTATTCTTGGATTCTATAATAGCAGCAGGAGCATTTTGAAACCAAATCAATTAATACAAAAGTATTGATTTTGTTTCTAACACCTGGGTCACAATTTCTCATTTATCTGCATCATACAATGCACTCAAGTTCATTAGATGGGAGTCAAACAGTGAGAAATGCTCTCCCCCTGCTATTTTTGAAATAATGAACTGCCAAAAATACGATACACAACCCCTATTAACTGAAACCTTCTAAAGGGATCCGTAGTTCTGAATAGAATGATTAAGAAAAGTATCCGCAGCACTGCAGCTATTGTCTCTGGTTGGAAGTTAATCTGATAGCGCTGTTACAGGGAAGGAATGTGGAGAGTCCGTGTCATGTCCATTTGAATTTCTCACTAAAGCCAGGATGACCTGAAATGAACTCACCCACGTCCACCTGAAACCGACAATGAAGCAAGAAATGATTCATAAGGTTCTATTGTTCAACATATGCAAATGTGTTTTAATATAGTAGCAAGCAAAAAGATTGATGTTTGATTATTTTATCTGATGCATGAAAAGCAGGTTTTTAATAGGTACTTAAAAGAAAAGCTGGCAACACACAATGAAGCCAGTAGAAATAAATACAAAAATACTGTGTGGATGTTAAAAATGGAGAACAGAAAACAAAGTTTATAGCAAAAACAATTTCTTTCTTCAACAAGAAGTGCTTTTATACCTGCTCTTGTTTTTATATATTTACATACAGTATATATATATATATACATTTATTTTTTTTCTCAGTTTCCGAATTGGTATCTTATGCTTAGATTTAGATAAGAGGTTTTGTGTTTTGAGGGGCTGCATGGTGGCGCAGTGGTTAGCACTCTTGTCCTACCATGAGAAAACCCTATAAATAAACGCCTGGTGTCTTTTTATCTGGATTTTGTATGTTCTCCCCATTCACCCATGGGTTTTCGTTGGGCACTCTGGCTTCCTTCCATGCTACACTGTAAAAATTATGGTGTCTCTAAGGGTGTACTCAGACTAGAAACGTTTGGTTTGCTTAAAGTGAATCAGAGCTTGTTTCCCCTGATAATCCAGAACAAATTTTCAGTCTGAATACACCCAAATGAACCCTGGTCCAGGACCAGGAACCGCTCTCTGACCCATCGTTTGAGGTGGTCTTGATTCCAATCAGACTGAACTTCGGTTTGCACTGAGATTCCTCAAACTGAATACAGTCTATACTCGGAGCAGAACAACTGGACCAAAACTGCCACCGTAGCTGGTTGTCACGTGATGTAAACAAAGTAGGACAGAAACCAGAATTCGTTTTCCCCGAAAATCCGGAACAAATTTTCAGTCTGAATACAAGTGGACCCTGGTCCGGAGCCAAGAACCATCTTTTGAGGTGGTCTTGGTTCGTTTTCAGACTGAGCTTTGGTTTGCTCTGAGATTCCTCAGTTTGAATAGAATCCGTGTTTAGAGCGGAACAACTGGACCACCTTCATAGCCATTCTCTTGTCAGTAACCCTCAGCAGTTCCAAAATAAAAGTGAAAAGTATTGATACAAACCTTCAAAACTGATCAGTAAAATACAGTATGAAGTTTGAATAAGGGAACTATCCCAACAAGGATTGTAAAGCTTAGGACTTCCATAACTTCTGTCCCTCATTGCTTTGTCCCGCCCTCATCATTCCTGGCCAATGACTGAAGAGATCTTTAGTTCAGGACTCAATCTAGACCAAATTAAGCAGACTAAATCCAGACCAAATAATTTTTCTAGTCTGAATACACCCTTAATTACTCTAGGTGTCCATGTGTGTGTTACCCTGTAACAGAATGGTGACCTGTTCAGGGTGTACCCCGCCGTTGCCCAACAGTAACTGGGTTTACTCCAGCAACTCAGTGACCCCAAAGGGAATTCAGCGGAGTCTGAAAGTGGATGGATGGATGGACTTGTAATTTTTCTTGTTCTTTACTGATAGTCATTTTTTCTTTTCGTCTCATGTTGCACTATTAATACATATCACATAGCGCGAACCTTGCATAGTATTTATTTTTTATTAATCATGGTCAAAATGCATACTTTCGCTTTATTTTGAGCAAGACTCAACTAAATTATCTGGCTTTATCATCTTTATCAGACCAGCTTAAACTTTCTTGTCATTCAAACATATTTCCTTGTTTGATTAAAACTATTTTTCGTGATTGGAGTTGCATTGTAATTAACTATTGGAAGTACATCAGCCAGAAAGAGGTCACCTCTTTCCTTCAGTGTGTTCTTAGACAAATAATAGAACTCTGCTTAAAATTAATTTCTAGGAAAAAAACATTTTGAATCTGGACATGAACTTATATTTAATTGGAAATGCAACAGTCTTAAAAGTATAGCCTTTGTTCACAGTAGAAAAGCTGGACTCCCAAAGTCTGTACACCAGAGGAGGACATGGATCAGATGGTGACAAATTCATAGCCAGGTACTGGTGGTCATGGAAAAATGAACCAGTTAGACCTTTAAAGACTCACTCCAATGAAAACTGAGTTTTTGATGTTTTAGCATTTTTCTCATGATGAAGAACTTAAAGAAAATTTAGCTTAGAATTGAATTTTTGAGTATTTCTTTTACTCATATGGCTCTGACATTGTTTCCCATTTTTGTTGTACCGGTAATGTTAGGTTGAGGGCATTAGGGGCTGTAAACCAGTGGGAGAAAGTGTAAACAAAGGGATGATGGGAAATGAGGGAAGGCTGACTCCATTCCTAGTCTTACCCACAACTCAAAGGCAAATTTTAAATGAACTCCTGACCCTCTGCATAAACCATGTACCAGAAACTGACAAGTTTTGGGGTAAAAATGGCATAATCTTAAATAAAAGACAACAGGAAATTATTTTAAAATAAGTCAAATAACGATCGGAGTGGGATGCCTTGAGTGCACCAGACGAATAATCTTCTCTGTGAATCATATCTTAATGTGATAGCAGAAATATTTAAGCTTTTTTAGTGCAACAATACACAAATGAAAGCAAATTATTGGGTGTTTTTCTCTAGCAAACAAAGAAATAAACTTTTACTAAAGCTTATGCCTAATTCATAAACAATTAGTTCACAAAAAATACTGTGAGGCTGTTAGAATAGCTTAAAACAACTCCTGGAAGAATATTTTGTTTTTTAAAGCTTTGCCCATAAAAAGAAAAAAATCCCATGGATTTTGGTATCATAGCTCCTAATTAAAGCCTGCTTACGTTGGCGCTTGTCTGGTTCAGGTTAAGGTGTAATTACATGACAGGAGAGTTCAGCCCAACTAAGCTGGGAGGAAGCACAATCACTGCAGCCTCTGGTTTCCTGTGCAGCAGCAGCAGCAGCAGCAGAGTCAAGTACATGGGTGTGAGGGAAGAACAGGCAGCCCTGCACAGAGGATATGCAACCGACACTTTTATAAAAGTTACACATCTAAACTTTGCTTACTGGACCCAAAAAGTGAGTAAACAGCAGAGATTTGTGGGGAGCTGCCTGCAGAGTTTCAAACTCCCCCAACAACATCTGGTGTGCTGCTGGAGGACGGGGCGATCCGGAGAGGGACTGGAGGCGGAGAGAAGGCTCTGTCTGCTGGAGGAGAAAATGCTCTGAAGCTGGACGGACTTTCTGTCACCTGCATGAACCGAGGAAAAGTGGAGGGATTGTTGTGAGGAGACGAGTGGAGAAGAGATAAAAGGATGAATTAGTCCCAACTTGATTCCGAGTTGCAGCCAGAGAGGCGGTAGGGTTGATTTTCTCTCACTTTTACATTGTTTCTTCTATTTTTATATCTAAGAAAAGTCAAGAATGGAGTCAAATAGAGTTAATCCCGAACATGCAGAGACTCGTAAAGGAACGCAGTTGAATGTGAAGCTCTTATACTATCGGAGCAGATGGCAGATTTTAAGCGCAAAGATTGAACTTTATCAGCTGTTTTTTATGTTTTCTCGAAAGTTTTTAAAACTTCTTAACGTCGTAAATCCTTCAGATGACATTGTTCCTTTTGTTTTTACAGCACCTCGTGTGTTTGATCGTCGGTAAACAAAGTCTCGTCCAGCCTTTTCTCTCAACTTCGCTGTCAAAACTCATAAAGGGGAGACGCGAGCGGAGCGCGCGGCCGCGGGAGCGCGCAAACAGCTGCCCAGCTGAGCAGGACCGTCACGCGGGTTTGCGCGCTTACCTAAGCGTGCCTAACCGTTTTAGAGGCATGGGAGGCGGTTTAGGCGGCTGTCGGGTCAGCAGTATATGGGAGCAGCTATAGAAGTAGAAAAGTTGCATAATTGATCAAAAATCTAATTAAACATTAATTATGTCGTTTTAAATTAATACCAGAAAATCTAAATTCAAGCACTTAAACATTTACACCAGTGCAATAAGTTGCAGATTTTAAATATAAATCAAATCAAATAGCAGCAAAGTCATATAATTACCATTTACCTGAACAATAAAATGTTTAAATTGAAATAAATAAAGACAAACTAAATCTGATGAAATTTTAATGGGATTGCTTCTCAAAAGTTTTTTTTCTTTTTTTATTTTATAGATTTGATGTGGCCAAATCAATAAAGACAAATGTTTGATGTGGTCCATGACTACATTTACTTTTCATTTCAGGCGGATTTAACTCCTCAGAAAAACCAGGCCACAAGCCATGGATGCAGAGAGGAGGTCCACTCCCGTCTCTCCAAGGCCGGCTGAGGAGGAGAACCCCGGTGTGGAAGCTCCAAACTCACATCAAGACCTAAATTCAAAGGGAGAAGATGGCTCCCTGGACCCCAAACTTTGTACAAGTGAGGGTAAGGTCGGAAATTTCTCCTGTTGGTTATCCTTTAAGAAAAAAATGGCATAAAATAACTAAATAAAACATTTCTAAAAACAAGTTTTCTCACTAAAAACGTCAATACTCAAAAGAAAACAAAGTGGGAGCGAGGCTTGTGAACAGGAAGTCACAACAGGAGTGAATCCTGGTGCGACTCATCAACACTAATGCAGACAGACTAAATGTGAGCGACGAAAACGTTAGAAATTGTCTGGTTGATCCATGATCCTGAGGTGGAGAGCGTGTCATATGAGACAGTTGAAGGACTAGATAGCTGTTTTTCCTTTTTAATAAATAATAAAGAAATAAAACATATTGCTGCATATTTTATTTATTCAGCTGTTGCTTAAAAATCCAGCCTAAAATGACAGTTTTTTACTCACACCCGGCGACATTTCTAATTTAGATTACAGAGAAAGTCACAACTATAGGGTGAATTTTGTTTTGTAAAGTTCTCCAAAAATAGAATCCATTATTAAAGGGGTCATGCCATGAAAATCGAACTTTTTGAGGTTTTAAGTGTATTATACTGTTGATTCCTTATTATAAAGAACCCCAAAGCAGTATTTTGATCTGTAATCAGTAATCCTCTAAAAGCCTGCACAATCTGCAGTAGCCCCTCCCATACCCATGAAAATGAGCAGATTGTAATGTGCTGACATCAGCATGATGTGAACCGCCCCCTCCGGGAAGGATGTGTGCAGCAAGCTCCGCCTGCAGACTCCAACAAACACACACCCACTTGAAGCTAGTCTAACCTGTAGAGCAGGGGTATTCAAATCCAGGCCTCGAGGGCCGGTGTCCTACATGTTTTCCAACCAACGTTCCATTGAAGCTCCTTATTGGCTAAACATACCTGATCCTGGAAATTAGCAGCCAATAAGGAGCTTCAATGGAAGGTTGGTTGGAAAACATGTAGGACACCGGCCCTCGAGGCCTGGACTTGAATACCCCTGCTGTAGAGAAAACAATGGATCGTAAGACTAAGGTTGTGTCCAAATTCCCCCCCCAATCACTATATAGTGCATCCAAATCTACTAATTCCAAAATCGAGGGAACTCGAAATTTCCCACAAGTCTTTGTGAAAAACTATTGATGCTCACTAGATTAGCGAATATAGACCACAATGCATTGCGGTCGAACAATTTTGAACAAAAATACCTGTTTAAATGTAAGATTTGAATAAACAATCCACATTTTCACCATCAGAACACAGTGAGGTCATAAAAAAACTTCGTGAAATGTTTGTATTTATTCAATTTTCACTTCATGAAATTGGTGATATCATATCCGGTGTTTAGAAAAACAAAAGAAAAGTAGTGAGCATCGTGTCCGCATTACCTTTAAAATCCAGGGCACTATATAGTCCTGCACTATGTCGTTTTTTAGTAGTTAGGGATTCGGACACAACTTGTGTCTTTTAAGTGTAGAAAATGTTTTTTTTTGGATGCGAGAGGTTTAGTTTTTTGTTTAAACTTCCAAAAGAAGAGCAAAGACATCAGAAGTGGTTGGATTTTTCCCTTCCTGAAATGGGCGGGACCGACAAGAAGCGAAAGGCAGAGATTCAGTCTTTTTACTTCCATGTATTAAACGGAAATGACTTATATTTCATAAATAATTTGTTTTTTTAGTATTTTGAAGGTGATATATAACCATATATGGATATAGTTTACTCTGAAAGGCTTATAAAATCATGGTATGGGCCTTTTAAGCATTTTAGTGGGCGGGGCTTCTTTAACCATTCCACATTCAGGCCTGCAGGTGACTCATTAAGCAGAGCTACATACAAGAAAAAATATTTTTATTTTTATTTTTTCTGGACTCTTGTCTTTCACTGGAGCTCCAGTGTTTATGTTCTTTGATATGCTGTAATGTTTTCATTTTTAACACGATCAACATAATTCCAGTAGATTCTGAAGGCGAAAAGCGGCTCGTGCCGCTTTTCGCCTTCAGAATCTACTGGAATTATGTTGATCGTGTTAACATTTGAAAAGTTACAATATTTTTGTGGTGCTTAACTGATTGTAGTTGTTTCGATGAACTGAGAGGTCAGGACTCATTTACCCCTGTGGAGCAATGCTTCACTTATGACCCAGCTTGGGGCAGTTATGCACCTGAGTGACTCATCCAGGTTCAGCCAAACGCTGAATCAAGTTCCCTCAAGTTTCAGAGCGAACTGCGACTGCGTGTGGGGTAATTAGTGAAGGTGTGGTTAACAGTTAGAAGCCTGTTGCCATAGAAATTTGCCAAAAATATGTTTGAGGACTGATGCACTTTTCCTTTGTTTTTGTGTTGTCTTTAAAGACAGTGTTTAGGGTTATTCCTACTTTTGTTGGTTTGCTCATTTCGCTTTCAGGCTTCTGTTTTGTTTCTTTTGGGGGGTGTGGTTAAACCGCTGTGAGTATACACATACATATATAGAGCATCAGGGGTTGTGTTGACTCCCGGGGAGTCATTCATTTACTTAACAGCAGGGACGTGTCTAAGCATGCTCTCCTGTCTACTGGGTTTTACCTGTTTACTCCAAATTGTGACTCTTCCAACAAACTTTTACCTTGGCCCTTTTTTTAGACTCAAAGTAGGAAGGTGACTCAAAATGTGTGGAAGAGACGGCATGCTTTTACCTCCTTCTAATCACCTGTCTTCATATCCCCACATGAAAAGTGCAAAGCCTTTTGTTCAGATGTAGCGAAAAGCTTAGAAACGTTCATTTTGTTCATTTTTTCTTGATTAAAACTCCCAAAACAAATGTGTGATTAAATAATGGACTCGGTCCAACCCACCTTGTCCATGTATTTTAAACCAAGGACAGACTTTGGCATCAGGATAAGGGCATTTTCAAGAGGGAACTGTGAAGTGCCTTTTGAAGGACTGCTTTTGAGCAAAAATCGCTTTTGGCAAAATGTAATAAAGTCTGCAGAAGTCTTCCACTTCTTATGTCATCTATATTTTAGAAAAACATAGCTTAAGGAAAAGCTGAAGGAAGTGACGTAAACATCACTTGGATTGAATGTTTTCTTGACATTTTATTTTTTGTTTTTCTCCTATATATATTAATCTAAATGCCTTGTTGTTCCCGTTTTTTTATAGCTATAATCTGATATATCTGTTGGTAAAACATATATTCACTAATTTTAACCCTATTAAAAAAGTAAAAATACAAAACTAATGCATGCTTATTTTCACACGAGTGTTTTTGCAACATACTGTTATAAATTAATGAATTGCTTTTTTGAAGTTTTTTAGGATTTATACATTTCTGATTAACAAATTGGTGTAGCCATCAAACGGTTGTTTATTTTAAAAGTTCTGCAACAAATTATCTCTTAAACACATTGTTATCATACAAATACATTGCTTTTGTTTGTTTTCTTTTTCACTCATTTTAGGCTGAATTCCCAAATGCAAGGTAGATTTTTTTCCCATATTGTTTTAAATAAGTAGTACCAAATGTTTATATTAACCCTTTTGGCTGAATGTTAAACTCTGAAAGATTCTTGTGTGTCTGTTTTAAAGTCCCACACTGATGAAAACTGTGTTTTTAAAGGACCTACATCATGCAAAATCAACTTTTTGAGCTTTATGTGCACTATAATGTTAATTCTTTACAAAAAAAAAAA
>NC_050516.1:11020835-11049281 GCF_002922805.2 Oryzias melastigma | reverse complement strand
ATATATATAGCTCAAATAACGTATTTTAATGAAATAATCCTTACTTTAAAAATTACTATTATTTTATTTTTCTTCGGCCACAGATCTACATGTGGCTCTGGCTTCACAGGTTGCAGACCCCTGCTCTAAAACCTTTTCTTTGAGCAACAACCCTTCCCAATTCAAGAAAACGAGTGAGTCTTCACATTATGACATCACAAAGTGGAACAGCCCCTTCCAGTAGTAGTCTACTTTGCCAGCACCGCCCCCAGGCTAACACACTCCCCACTATATCAGCAGAGCTAACAGTGAGCGGCAAAACGCTTTCATTTTATATGCACAATATGCACATTCATCTTTACAAAAGTTCGGATGTTGTTTGCGTGGGGGAAACGCAGACGCTGCCAAGGCCGGCTCCAGGTTGATATCATGAAATGGACGGCACACAAAGGGAGAGAAAGGTGGAGCATCAGAGAGTAAGGCATCTTATTACTGAGTAGACAAAGGAGCTCGTGAAAATAACTCATATTTAATAAAAAAATAGTTTGTCAAAAGTAATATAATGTCACATTATGTATTTTCCAAGCTATATGTCGCACCTGAGTATAAGTCGCAGGAGCAAAAAATGTCTAATCAAGAAAAATAAAACCATATATATAAGTCGCTCTGGAGCATAAGTCGCACTTTTGGGAGAAAAGTCTGACGTTTCAGAACAAATTTTAAGAGGCATCATATTCACGTCTACTGTCTCTTTTGACACGGGTCAGATTGGATGCTCATTGGTTGTCCAAAAACATTTTCATGAGACGCTCCTCTCCTGAGTATAAATCGCACCTCTGGCCAAACTATGAAAAAACTGTGACTTATACTCCAGAAAATTCAGTATATGGATTTAATATATTCTGAAAGGCTTAGAACAGCTTTATATAGGCACTTTGATGTTTTTTGTGCCATTTTTTTGATGATTGATCATGTATTCAGAGAGTAAGCTCAAAATTATTTTTCTGAGTATTTCTTTATTTGTCAGGGTGCAGGACCAGGCGAAAGCAAATGACACTTGAAAAAGAGCTTATTTGGTCCACCCAAAACTCAGAGGCAAGTTTCTAATAAACTCCTGCTGCTCTGCAGAAACTATGTTCCAAGGAATGACAAGTTTTTTTTTTTTTTTTGGCTAAAAACGGCATAATCCTGATTAAAAGATCACTGGGAATTCTTTAAAAATAGATCAAAACCACCAGCCAGTTTGACACAGAGGCAGAATTACTAACTGTGTTTCCCCAAGTACCCTAGCAAGCAATGAAATATGAAACAAATGTGCGTAAAAAGTAAACTGCCTCGTGGTCTGTTCCCTATTAGTTTTTGGGATAAACAAGAAAATAACTGCAGTTTATTGTATAAAAACATGTGCACTGATCTTCCTCCTATTTTAAGCTGAATTGATTCTGTTACTTCTTAAATTTACCAGTAGCTTTGTCCTTTTTTTAATTTGTGATCCATTCTGTTAAATTCCTTCAGATTTACATCATGAGGATGTCGAGTAAATTGTACGCAAAGTCATGGATCCATAGTTTCTATCAAGTTGACTTCTTTGTCTTTTTGTGTTAGTTGAGAAATCCAACATCTTTTGTGTTCTCCTGTTTTACTGAATATCACCCTGAACTACAATAGTCCCCCGCCTCCATTTAATCTTCAGTTAGTCTTTGTTCAGTGTGTGGATCCAGCTATTTTTTCCACTTGTCCCTCTTCAGATGTGGCTTTTTTTGAGTCTGGAGTCTAATTTGGTTTCTCACAGAGAGCAAAACAAACTTGGAGAATTTTGAGGCATTTTTACAGCATATTTGAAGGACAGAAAAGAAAAGAGCACGCCAAACTTTAACTCCAGCACCTTGCAAGCATTTCAGAAATCAGCAGCTGCAGCCACATTTTTATCCCACAGTTTGTGCTGAAGATTGTGATGTCAAAACACAAACTTACTGTCTTTGTAATACAATTAATTTGTCATTGTTAGTGAGAAAAAAAAAGATGTTTCTCAGTTTTGGTTGAAACAATCTTTTCAGATTTTTGGCAGATTTACAATCTGGTTCATGTTGTCACAGAGACAAAAAAAAAAAAGGGCCTCAACTATCAGTTAAAGACAGAATCATCTTTTGATCTATTTTCAAAGTGTTTCCTGTGGTTCTTTAATTATGATTGTGCATTTTTTTATCTAAAATTAGAAAACCTCAGGACATAGTTTTTGGAAAGCAGCAGTTGTTCATTAGAATTTCACCTGCAGCTAGTGGGCGGGATCGCTGAAGTGAAGCAGCCCCGCCCCCTTTTCCCTCTTAACGGAGGGAAGCACAGATCTTGTGGCCCACCAGTGTGTTTTCTACATCAGGAATAAACTCTGTTCCAACCACATTTTTCATCTGCTCCTGATTCACAATGATTTGAAAAAAGAAATACTCAGAAATGGAATTTTAAGCTTCATTTTTTATATAAATATATGTATATAAATGTCCTCTATCCTCATGTTAAAAACACCAAATACATGGTTTTCATTGGAGGGGGTCTTTAAATGGAGTCCACAGAATTGATTGGAGATTAGATTGGTCATTGGGAACAGATGCCAAGCAATCATGAGTGTTCATTTTGCTTCTTTTTTCACTGTAGTGAATGTATTAAGTACAAAATCGGAATTCTTCTCTCTGAAACTCTGAAATCAACCATGATTCCTGCAGGTGTGTCACAGCCTTTTCGACAACAGATTCCCTCTGATTGAGATTTTGGGTACCGGTGCAGGTCTCCTGAAAGTTAAATGGGTTCTGCGACTCATTTTTTTGTGCCTAAATCCTTGAAAAACCACTGCAGCCCAAATCAACTTTCAATAGAATTAATGCACGACTATTCACATCAATATAAAGGACAGTTTCAGTGTTTTTGTAAACTATGGACACAACTGTATGGTACATTTAAGGCTTTGTTATTACATTATATTTCTAGTGTTGAAAAGACTTCAAACCCTAAATGCAGGGGTGTCAAACTCAATCACACAAGGGGCCAAAATCCAAAACACACCTTAGGTTGTAGGCCGAACAGGATAAACATTTATTGAACACTGTAAAACTAAATTTTTAAAACTTAAAAACTTAACTTTTCAACATAATTATGAATTACATATATAGCATTACCTGCAGTAATACTAGTATGAATGCTGTAAGCTGAATTTGGCCCCAGAAGATGCTAGTGCTGATAACTAAAGATGCTGAAATTGACAGTTAAAAATGCTGAAGCTGATAGCTGAAACGCTGAAGCTAATAGCCAGCTAAAATATTAGCTAAATGCCAAATTATCCTAAATAATTTAAAAAAAAGGTTAAAACAGGTTAAATAAAGCAGCTAGCATGTACCTTAAAATACTAAACTTCAAAAAGTAAAAAAAAACTGAAAAAAGCCTAAATATGCAAAAACAGCTAGTGTCTGAAATTTTAGCTAAACTCCAAAATAGCCTAAAAAAAATCTTAGTAAATGCCAAAATAGTCCAAAAAGCTAACAGAATGCCAATTCTTAAAACTTTTAAACCGTAACCTTTTAACATAACTATGAATAATAAAAAGGCAGGAATATTATTCCAGAATAAATCAATTTAAACCTTAAACAACTTTCAATATTTTACACTTCATAAAAATATATTTTGTCAAAATTATACAAGCTAGATATAAGTGCAAGAACACTTTGGGCTGTTAATAACATTAAAATAAAATAATCTGGAGGGTCGGATAGTTTCCCTCGGCTGGCCAGATCCGGCCCCCGGGCCTCGACTTTGTAACACGTGATCTAAGGGGAACATAATTGAATTCTACCTTAAAGTTGCTCATGTCGCAAAGTCGTATTTGTAGCATCTGTTCTAGTTTCCTCGGCTGTAGGAAGTTCCCACAGCTCAGATGAATCCCACAGACAAACTAAGACAATTAAACGACTCTAAAGCCTGCTCCACGGCAGACAGTTTTGTCTTTAATAAGCTCACACGTCTTTATTCTCTGACAATGACGATAATCTCTTGTTTTGGACGAATTCCAGTGCCGGCCTCAGTGTGTGTGCTCTTCACTTTTGGCAGAATAGCAGCTTAATAATTGCCTCTTCTTTTGAGTGTATATTTGTTCTGTGAAAAGGCATGAAACCACACCATTCCTTTAGTCCAGTTCTCTTTTGGTATCATTCTTTTGGAGACTAAGTGATTTTTGTGCGGGTTTAATTGATTCGAGTCATTTATCGTATGTGGGCCAGCATCAACGTCTTATCCTTCGAGCTCCAATCAAAATGATCACGCTCAGTCATCTCTTCATCTCACTCAAAATGTCCAAAGTTTTTGCTGACTAGTCATCTTTGAATTACAGATCTCCGTCAGTGCAGTGCTTAGCAAGCAAAAACCTGTGGTAACACAAACCCGGGAGCATGATTAGGTGCTGTCAGATGGCCAATGTTTAGTCTGAGATCCAGCAGAACATTATGACACTTTAGAAAGAACCAGGTTATTGTTCAAATCTTTTTAATTACAGCACTAATAGTCATTTTTTTGTTTTTTCCTGAGGGGAAATAAATGAAAAATAAAAACGTAATTTTTTTTTACCAAAAAGCTTTGTGCCTTTCAGTTTTTGCCCAATTATATGTCTAGTTTGCACGAACATACAACACAAAGAAAACCTGTGTTTTAACAAGTTTTATAAAATTCTGGATTATCACAGCACTTCAGGCTTTCAGAAAATAATGGATCTTGACTAAAATGTAAAAAATGTATACGTTTTTTAGGTACCAAAGAATGTAATTGTTAAATATCTATCAGCTACCTACAAAACTTTGGCTTCAGGCAGGTTTCGTTGGCTCAAAGCTTTTCTTTTGTGCTTTATCTGGCACCATGACAAGCTTGATAAAACCAGTGCATGGAGCAAACCAAACGGATGAAGCAACAGCTTCTTCTTTTTGATAATACGCTGTTTTTTACTCTTTTGGCTTCTCGCCTAATAAAACAGAGCCGCCCTTTGGATTTCTATTTTCCTATGGGGTTGATCTTTTCCGTCAGGTCTGTGACAACCAATCAGAAACTGTTTTAGCCCTAAATGACAGTGCATGCTTCCTAACTTTTAGTATTGGATCTATCCAAAAATAACACATTTGTTTTTTGCAGTCTAAATGATCACTCCTGTCTGTTACCACAGGTTTTATCTGTGTATTTTTGTGTTTTCTTCTCCCTTTGTAAGAACATTTTTAGTGCATCCGTTCTGGTGATGCTGTTGAAAGAAGTTTAAGGCTCTTAAAATGAAAAATGAAACTCATCTGAGCTCCATCATTGTGTGAAACAGTCCTCCTGTGATCCCATGCAGAGGAGCAGCAGGATATGCTCCCTGTGGTTGATACAGGATATGTCACGTCATTCGTCTGCTCAAATAAAGTGTGTCTCTGTGTGCGTGTGCGGTGTTTATGGGAATCTTTGCCCTATGTGCTCCATATGTTTTTGCTTTAATGGGTACCTGTTTGTTTAGGAAGAGACTGAAATTCTGCCTCCCGGGACCACCTATACATACACCAGACAGCAAGTAAACCGAGGGATGCACAGTCAGGCATTCACAAACACACACAGCCATCCCAACATGTAAACACTTCAACCGCTCTGCTTGGCAGCTCTTGATTTCTTAATTCTGATTTTGATTAGAAGCTCGTCTTTCTTAGATTTCAGAAGTAGCACTGAGTTTAGTGGTTTGATGATGAAGCCAACACAGAATCTTTTAAAGATGTTCTTTGTTACCACTTTGGATTTGACGGAAATTTGCAGCAATGGTGGTCTTGAATATTTACAATGAAAAGCTTGTGAAGCCACTGGATTCACCCACGGCAGAAGAAGTTCAAATACATAACAGCCTTTGATGCAAGGTCGTAGCGGGTTTATGGATTAGATAATTGATTTCATGTTTGGTAAGAATGCACGGCTGTTTCAATATAAAAATACATGTTATCAATCTGATACTATCAAATTCCCCAGGCTGGGATCAATAAAGTCTTATCTTAATTCTATCTTAATTTATCAACATTTGAAAAACAATCTAGAAAGGCCATCCACAGCACGCTGTTACTCATTAGGATGTGATTGTGCACATATTGATAGCAAAGAATAGCATCTTTTTGGTTACCAATTCACAAGAAATAGAAAAATATTTACCTCTATATCATATTGATGACTAATTGCACAGAAACCATACAGACCACTGATTATTATTAACACAAAAAAATGTTGTGCAATGTTATTATTGGCTCACATTGTTGTAGAGGATTCTTGGAAGATTAGACAGTTTTGCTCACTTATTTAAACAATTTATTTAGAAAATCTATGTCAAAATTTCACCAAAGTTACATTGTAAAAATTGAAACTTTGGATCAATTAACAAAAGCTCTGTAATTTGTTGAAACTATGAGTTTTTATTAAAATACATTTTTAAGTTGAGTAAACTATCATTTCAGAATTTTAATTTGATGAAAACTAATAATTTTGATTGTATTAAACTACAGAACTAATTGATCAAATGTTTCACTTTTTGCCATTTAAGTTTTAAATTGTTTTGGGTTTTTTTTCTTTCCCTGTTGCTTTTCTATTTATTTATTTATTTAATTTTTACTGGTACAGTGATGTTCATGTTTTTATGTTGTTTATGTTACTACTGAACATAACGTGCTAAAGTGACAAACACCATTTATTTCTATCTAAATCTTTGTGTTTTCATCAGTTTTGTTGATTCTGATCTCATGTTTTAAATAAATGATGGTGATTTAATATCCACAGCCTGATATTACTCAGTCATTCAAGCAGAATTACCATTCTTGCTCTGATAGCTTTTTTTTTTATATATAACTCTCTTGCTGATTCTCATTCTTTCATGATAGTTATTCAAGATAGAAATTGGCCAATCAGACGCCTCAATAAAAGTAGGAGGTGCCTGCTGGCCCCCACGTCCAACATTGGAAACCTTTGATTGACAGATTCTCCCAAGTCCACTTTAAAGTGAAAGGGGTGTGGACTTCCATCAAGCTCAAGCCTGATTGGCTGGATTGGTACCATAGAAATGATGATGTCAAACAACTCTCACTGCACACTGACAACATAGCAGTGTCCATATTGTAAAAAATGGCAACTGAATTGACTTCATTCGGTGGAGCTGAAAGTAATTCATTTTCTATGTGTGACATCAGACTCACTTGCTCCAGTTTTCTAATAGAGTCAATAATTCACACCAACACTCAAATTTTCCCAGTTATTTGTGTTTGGGGGGGGGGGGTATCCTCTTAACCCAAGAACATTTTTGCCATTAAAAGCTGCACCATCACTTTTGCTGGATAATTTTTACACAATATAATATACTCATAAAAAAAAAATCTGTCATGAAAGATAGATCAAAATATGACAACACGTGATAAATAAAAGTCATTATTTTTTATTTTCAACTGTGGTTTATGTAACAAAATGGAAAATAAAAAAAAACATGGGATGATCCTAAAAGCATGCTTGAAAATGAATGAAAATTTTGGAATTTGAGAAGAAAACATATGTATAATATGTTAAAAAAATAATAATGATACTGGAGACTTGGCCTTTGGTCCACCCATTCCAGGGACATGTGAGACTTTACCCATGATACTCAGAAAAATATAACATATTGAAAATAATGTAAATACTTTAAACCAGATGAAAATAACCTGTCAATAGTGCTCTAGGGTTAACCCAACTAACCTGGTTCAACTAAAGTTTTAGGGTCTGACTGGTAGCTGGGTATCAAACCACCAACCCTGGAGATAACTGCTTTTCTAAAGTTCCACTGAGCATGAAAGAACAGGAAGAAACATACAAACACACACACTCGTGAGCAGATGTGCTCACATAAACACACATGAAAGTTAAGACAAACACAAACCTGAAACGGTTCATTTTCATCAGTTCTACAGAAACCTCTGTCACTACATGACACAAACTAATAACTAGAATACACTAAAGGAAACAGAACTCTCACAGATGCACTGCAGGATTTTTCAGACCTTGTTTGTTAAAGTAAGAGCACACAAACATGCTGTTCCGTTGTGTTTGTGAGTCTGTGTGATGGACTTGTGACCGATCCAGGATGTGTCCCACTTGTTGCACAATGAAGGCTGGAAGACGGCGCTGCCCCCAGTGACCCCTGGGAGGGTGAAGCATGCACAGCACGTGGATGAACTGACAGAATTAAAAAATATATCAGAGAGATTTTGCACTTTAGATAGAAAATGTAAACGTAACAACAAGGTATGCTATTATTAATAAATTAAATTAATCAAATTTAGATTTAAAAGTGCTACATCTTTCTTTTGATCGATGATAGAATTGATTAGCATTTTTTTCTTTTGGTAGACGTGTGATGCTAACTACTCCAGGCAAGTTGATTTCTTTGAAAGAATATGCTTGGTCATGAAAGCAAAAATGGATCTATAGAATTTGCCGCACGATGCAAAAGGAATGTCAACCCAGAGACAACAACTGTGAGAGCCAAGGGACAGGAAAGAGAAGACAGAGGAGAGTGAAGGAGACCGGATAAAGTAAATAAACATAGTCGGGAAGTGTTGAGTCCGCACACAGGACGTGGTTTAGTTTGTGTGTGCATGTGTGTGTGTTTATCAAGCCCAGCTGGCTCCCATTTGCCCAGGAATGAGTCTGCACCTCTCGGAGGCCCGCGCCTGCCATGCTTTGAAGGCCTCTATGTTGTGTGTGCATGGGTACATACGTTTTTGTTTGTATAGTAGCAGCTTCAGCGGAGATACCTTTAAAAATATTAAACCGTCTATTGATTTATTTATTTTCCCAATATGTATTTAAGGTACCTCGTCCCAAGTGATGATATGCATCCGCTCTCAAACACACACACACACAGACCCACACAGATTTCAGGTTTCACAAGCATTCACATAGACCCTTGAACAGTCACAAGGGGTTGATCTAACTGCTTCCAGATGGAAGTTTAGGACAGAGCACACACAAACACACAGACAAAGACTGGCTTTGGTAGAGTCAGCACAACTGGTCTTTTTAAATTAATGAAGTGTTGGTGGATGGGAAATGACAGGACGCTACTACAAGGACAGGAATAGCTCAACTCCTGATCTCTCCTCAAAGTTAAAATACCCACACTCGATTACTCATAGCACAACGTGAGAAAATGGTTGGTTTAAAGTTTTATAACTCAGTTTGTCTGTGTTTTCCTTCACAGATGTGACTCCCACGTACACTGAGCCCCTCATATTGAGGGTAAATGGCACACTGGCCACTCTGCATGTGGATGATGGAGAAAATTGCAAGAACAACACGAGTATTTCACAAACAGAGCTTTCAACACCAAACAAGAGTATTATTACATGTGAGTACTGCACACACACACAGCAAGAGAGTGACTGATGAGAGTTTTATTTCCATTACTGATCTCTGGTCAGATGAGTCACATTGTCCTGACCTTTAACAAACAGGTTTGCACACCCATACGAAATAGGTCAAGTAATCACAGACAAAAACATCTCTGCTTGCATTGAATAAAACCTTTATCTAAATGTCTAAAACACTTTTTGAAAATGTTCTTATGAATTTCCTTTCATCCTGTTTGTCTTCGTGTGAATGATGGTTAGCGTGTCGTTATGAAAGAAAAAGACTGAGATGGAAGTTGAAGGTGTACCAATGAAGCCAAAAACTGTCACAGTTCCCTAAACTTCTGTTGAGCAGAAACCAGTTTTTCCTGAACGTACCGGCCAACGACAAAACAGACTTTTGCTCTGGGAGATGAGAAAAAAAATGGGTTAATGCAGGCTCATTTACAAGAATGAGTGAAAATCCTAAATATGTTATAATATATTTAATAATGCACCTCAACATAAGTAATTGACCTTTTCGGGCTATATTCAGACCATTGACTGTATATGAGAAATGGACTGAGTGAGTGAGATGCCACTTGTAGAAAATGGCTCTAAATGAAGTAAATTCAGTCACCCTTTTTTAGCAATACAGCAGCTGCCATGTTAGAGCAAGAAATCATCAGTAAGAAGAAATTGGTCCTTATACAGTCATTGACTGTATAAGTTGGAACTAGACTGAGCAGCTCCTCCCTTTTCGTGTTCCAAATAGGAAGTACCCGCTGGTTGCAAGACGGCCACAGTCCCATGGACTTCCATTGAGAAATAGACTGTCATTTTATTTGTCAGAATAATCATTCTTGCTCTGATGCTTCTGCCTTAGCACATTCTTTCTAATCCAATTTTTTTTAAAGATACTTTTTTTTTATTGCAAGTTATTCAAGTTATAAACTGACCAATCAGATCCCTCAGTTAAAGCATGTGGTGCCCACTGGCCCCGCCTTGAACGTTTGATTGACAGATTTCCCCGAGCCACTTTCAATGGGAGGGGTGTGGCCTTTCGAACAAGCCAGAACAAGCTCCCTCGTGATTGGCAACAGCAATTCCTTTAAAAACGTGACTCAGCGCGACTCGGACCAATCGCTGTTGAGGGGCGGCAATCGGTTGAAATATGGCGGTAGACGTATCAGGAAGTGACGGCGAAGGCTCTGGCCTGATTTTGCAATGGCTGAAAGTAATGCATTTCCAATAGGGGACCTCAACTATTGCTATGTCCAGTTTATACTTATACAGTCAATGGTCTGAGTCAACTTTTCTGTGGCAACCACTCTGGCCAATCAGGCATAAGCTTGTTGGAAGGCCACACCTTTACCAATTGAAAACAGACTTGGGAGAATCTGTCACTCAAACATTTCATACGTTCAACATGAGACCTCATACTTTTATTGAGGCACCTGATTGGTCAGATTACAAATTGAATAACTTGCACATATCATAAAAAAATGAGGATTAGCAAGAGCATGTTAAAGAAAAAAAGATATCAGCACAAAAATGGTTAATAGGATGACTGAGGAACAGATGTTTATTTCCCGATAGAAGTCTATGGGATTTTGGCTTCTTGGAACCAGCAGGTACTTCCTGTTTGGAGAGTGGGGAGGGGAATATGACTTATTCCAGTTCTCATGTACAGTCAAATATTTAAACCAAATGATTTTGCCTGTTAGAAGGTAATTTCAATAGATCCTCTTATAATGACCGTCAGTTTTTGCTATTTATTACTAAATTCTGGCCTATTTTTTGTAAGAACTGATACATTTTGAAGAGTTGAGGAACAAGCAGTTTAGCTCGTATTTTTGATAATATAAAAGCAATAATTGACAATTACTTCCATTCATAACAGCTTTACTTCTAGCCTATTCTACACATGCCAAAACATTTTACCCTCATATAAGCCTTATTTTAAAGGTATTTGTTCTTTTTCTTTTTGTGGTTTAGCAAAAGTCTTGCAGAGTCAGGAATTGTCACAAGGTTCACTTAAATTATAACTTTTCCTGCCTCATTTCACTGCTAATGTGGGCATAATATCATATTTGAATTTAATATAGTAATGTCATGTTTGTTATTATTAAAAAAATATCTTTCAGTTGTGAAATCCTATGAATGTTTCTTTTAAAAATGTGAAACGAACCTTAAAATTTTTACAGGAAAAATGTTATCCTAATGGTCTGCCTCTTTTTAGAAGTGAATTAAATTTTATTGACAATTTGCTTTCAAAAATCAATAGTGGTTATGTTTTTAATGTCAAAAACAATGCCTTTGACATTAAAAATCACGTTTGATTTTTAAAACTTCCAAATAGTTTGGAAATGGATTAAACAAATACAGTAAAAACAAATAACTAGGAAGTAAAAATGAGTTTTCCATGGGGAGCTCTGATGCAGACATATGTTGTCACTGGGCTTTTTTATGTTTTGCACAAAATATCAAATCAATCCAGAATGCTTATTATTTTACCTGTAGCTTCTATTCCCAGGTGTGATGGTTTATCCTACACTTTACGATCTAAAATGTAATAAGTGAGTGATATATGCAGCTGTGAAAACACTTTGTTTTTTCATACCTTTACAAAAATATTTCATTCCCTCAGAGAAAATATAGCATTTTTCACATTTTTCTCATGTTTTTTTTTTCAAATTTTCCAACAGGTTTTGCAGTTATATCTAAACAAAATCGGAATCTTACTTTTTTTTATGTTTTTGTTTGTTATCTGTGTTAAAAGCTCAGTTATGACATTTCTTTATCATTTAAATTAAAGACCATTTGGTTCTTTTTAAGTAGAAATAAAATTGCAGAAAGATGGAGATTCATCCATTATGTTTCTTGCTGCTGAAGTTTTCTTGGATAAATAACTTAAATAAAAGGTTTTTATAATTTTTTTTATTACAGTTTTTTACCATTTATTTTTATTATTTTATTACCAATATTTTTTCCTCGTTCTAAAATTACAAGTCTCGTACTTTTCTCCTGAGATAAAATCCTCCCCTTGATGTGCATGAACAATCTAAATGAAGCCAAAAAGCTTTTGCTGCTCGGATTTTTCCTACTTTGGTGTTCCTTTCAAAGTAAAAGAATCTCACCTGAGTTCTGAACCTGGTTTTGTAAATCATTTATTCTTACAGAAAATGAGTTACCACAATATAAACCAAAAAAAAAAACTCTTAAAAGTCCCTCCCACTTCTATCATCTTTTGAGTGATTTTGGTGTTTTAATTATGAATATGCCGTTTTTAGCCAAAGTTAAGAAAACTGCAGGAACTCAGTAAAAATTCACCTCTGAGCAATCCCGCCCCCTTCCCCTTCTATAGTGGAGTAGAAGCTTGTGGCTTGTTGATCACATTTTCTACGTCACAAATATGCTCTTTTTCAAACTGTGTTTTTTGTCACCTCCTGATTCACAAAAATTTGAATATAAAAAAATACTCAGAAATATAATTTTGATCTTAATTTGTTCTCCATCATCAAACAAATGCCACAAAAATGTGTTTAAAAAAAACAAATATAGTCCTTATCAGAGTGGGTCTTCTGTATTTAGCCTCTAAGATAATGTCCAATAACTAAATGTAATTTCTTCACTGCTATCTAAATTGTTCCTTCCCGCCAGAAAAAGAGAAATGGTGTCAGCCACCTCTAAATTCCTCCTCACTCAGTGATGACTGACAGGAGGAATTTAGAGGTGAGAAAAGGGACAAATAGCCTGACATTTGAGCGTTTTGTGGGCAGCAATGAATTATTATCTTTCCTGGAATTCAAGGCTTAACCATCTGTTATCTGAGGTAACCACACAACCTACATTTTCAGCAGGAAATGAATACATAAATAAGTAGGTGAAATGTGTGTGAATGTCTACCGTCTGACTGTCATGTCTCGACCTGTACAGCTTTTTTTTTTTCACTTTTACTTTGGTGAAAACCTTAAACCCAGCAGCTCCTTATTGTTAGTTCAGAGGTTATGTAACTAAGCAGTTGTAGTTTTGTAACTGTGGAGTTTGTCAGATGAACACCGACAGACTATATTTTTTTTCATGATTATACGTCTGTCTCCTTGCCTTTTTGTGTAGCTCTTGTTTTGTCTGTGCCCATTGATGTGTGTTTTGTTAGAGCCCCCACAAACCACTATCTGCACTTAAAGTGTGGTCTGTCTCATTTGCCAGCAGTAAATCAATCATCTGTGTACAGTATCTGTCCTCATAATGAGTGTGTAGTCGTTGTAAAATGGTTGTGACTCAGACTCTGGTGAGCTCATGGCTGTGTGACATCTGTGAACGAGAGAAAGCCGGAGGAAACAGAAGTGCAAACAGAAAATGCCAGAGCCTCTATCTTGTGTCGATGACACGACAGCTGCACGGAGTGTCTGGCTCAGCCTTTATGACGAGCCGGCGGGGAGCAGCGAGCGCGCTGACATGTGGGAGTGTGTGATAGAAACACAGTGCAGTCCGCCTGGGAAAGTGATGTCATTAACAGTGTTGTCCTTGACGTCACGCTCGCAGCAGGATCTGCAGGTTCACAGATGTGGAAGTGCTCTGGACTGGAAACAGTGAGACACATGTATTCAGTTACCAGCAGCATCACAGCGGTATTTACAGTAAAAGGCTTTTTTAAGTTTTTATCAGTTTTCCTGTTTTAAAAGGATGAGATAATCAGAGATGAGAACGTTTGTGTAAAGACAGGCCAAATGGAGGAGTGTGTGATCGTGTTATCCAGGAAAAGCAGGTTTGGAAGTACTGAGAATTATAACAAAAAAGATTCTAATAGAGATGAATACAGCTGGCTGTAGTAATGGGAATCATGCCTGAATCTTGGATGCAGGGATTTTTGGACCTGACCAATTCGTAGTTAATCGAGAAAGGACAATTCCAATTTTTTTAATAAAAAAAAAACAAAAAAAGAATAATAATTAAAAAAAACATAAATACATATATACAAAAAATAAATTTTAAAATGTGAAAAAAACTCAACAATTCCAAATTAACATTAAATATTATCATATTGGTGGGAGAGTTAAAAAAAAATGAAAAAGAAAAACAGAAACAAATCCAGGCCCTTCTACAATGACTGTATATAAAAGCCCAATGAAAATAGTGTTTTTAGTGTTTTAACATGTTTTCTGTGGGATTTCTCTGATGGTGGAGGACATATATTAGCCTTGAAGAATCCAAGAACATTTTTTCTGAGCTTTTAAATGTAATTTGACTTTTTTTTGTTTTGTTTTTTTCTTTATTTTGGGAGGTAGCAAACAACAACAACCAAAAAATAAATAAAAAACTTTAAGGAAAAAAACAAGAAAAATTAAGAGCAAAATTAAATTGATTTAAACACCCTGTTAATTCTCCAGGTTTATAGCAAATCACCAACATGGTCGCAGTAAAATGTGTACATATGCCACGACTTTGCACTCTGAAATACCGTGTATAATATACGCCAAACACGCTTTTTTGCGTGCATATGATACGCAATGATAGAGAATGGGTTGCGTCGGCGTACAATATACACGGCTTTTTAGGTTTCGTTTTGATCACGTGGTCAGAAATCCTCCGGCTTTTTTCTAAATGACGTCGTTCCTGGTTAAGGTTAGGATTACGGTTATGGTTAGGGTTAGAAAAGCAAATTGTTGGTTTGTGGGGCTGTCTGTGATGCTCACGGCTCCACCAGGGGACGTGTCAAACGTGGAAAACACATTTTAACACGTTTAGGACCGTGCGTATTATATGCACGCAAAAACCGGTTTTGGCGTATATTATACACGGTATTTCCCAAATCGTGGAATATGTACGCATTTTACTGAGACTGGGCTGAAATCACAGTATTTGTTCATTTTGAATTGCAGCAATTAACAGCACCCAAAACACACAAGTAAGAACTTAAAAAATGAATAAATAAAATTAAAAATATATGTTTCAGCTCAAAAAACTGCCTCCAAATTCTCCAGGGTTAGCAAAACTAAGCTTAAATTTGCCTCTTTATTTCAAGTGTTGTGAATCAGAAGCAGACAAAAAAATGCTGTTTGAAACAAATTGTAGTTGTCATGTAGAAAATATTATCAGCAGGCCACAAGCTCCCTGCTCCGCTCCATCCTGATGCATCCAGTTGTAGACATGGATCCATGTATTCCTGGTTTGTGGTTAAAACTGGATAATACTGGATAGTTCCAGTCTTCCTCGCCAATTTTGTTGATTATGTTATTTTGGGGATGTTAGGAGCTGTGAGCTAGGAGGACTGTGAAGAGCCCCTGTAACGGGGAGGGTAAGGGGGTTGGATTGCTGCACAACTCACAGATGCATTTTTAATAAAATCCTGCCACTCTGCAGAAACTATGTCCTAGAAATGACTCCGTTTTTTATTTTTATTTTGGCTAACAATGGCACAATCATAATTCAAAGACCACTGGGAGCACTTTTACAGTAGACCCAAAGATGATCAGAGAAGGTCCTTGGGTCCATCTAATGCCCCAAATGCTGCAGTTCCTTAAATGACCACCGAGGCTGGTTTCAAAAGAGCAGTTTTCCATAGACCTTTCAGTTGAAAAATTAAGAGGAGCGTATTAAATGAATTTGAAATAAACACAAAGAAGTCTTCCTGGATGAACTTTTTCAAGTTTCTTTAACTTTTTCATAACTATAGTTTGAAGAAAAAACTTCTTGCAAAAAGCAGAAACTCTTAGTTTTTCTGTAACACAGTTGGTGTATCTTGATAAAATATTAACATGTTAAACAGTTAGATGTTTTTTATTTCTGCATCTTGGAGTTTGTATCTTCCTTTTCTTTATTTGATATTCGGAATATGTCCGGATATTTTTTATTAAATAAGGGATAAATAAAACATAAATAAAACAACTAGTTATACCAAATTAATCATGTTTGTAGTATTTATAACTTTGAAGAGAAATATATTTTGTAAAAAATAAAAAGCCGCAAGATTTGCTGCGGTGGAGCTACAAATAAGTTTTCTGTCATACTTGATTTGAAAAGAAAAGTATTATGAAAGAAATAAACACAATATAAAAGTTAAATATGGATGTCAATTTCAATCTCAATTTAATAGACTCCTCTTTGATTGTTTTTCTGTCTGTTTTTCTGTCTGGTTTCAGCTATCTTAGTTTATTGATATTTATGGTTTACTGATAACCATCATTTCACAGAGTTGTGTTAAAGAGTTCAACCCCACACATGTATGGATGACGTGGATCTTACTGGTCTACAAAAAAACTCTTTTATCCTCAGTGTTGTTGGTATGAGTAGTTTCTTTTTTTTTTTTTACCAATCAGCTCTTGCCTTTAAATGTTTCATAAAATTCCAATACAAACTAATGAATAATAAACCAAAAACTGCTTGAAGAAAGCAGACGGTTTACTTGTTTTATCTACAACAGAAACTTGAGAAATAAACATTTTTTTGGTCTAAAACATTTTTCACAGTGACAGTACGTAAATGTTGTGCTAATTAATAATTTGGTTATTGATTAATCCGTGTTTGCCTACATTTTTTTAAATAGCTATTTAGTTATTTTAAATAATATCTCATGCTTTCCTCTAATCAGTGTGGGTGCTGTTTCTGCTTTTCTCACAAAAGCCTGTTGAGTTATCATCACAACAGATTACTGAACACTAAAATAGCCCTGATGTGTTACAGTCTAGAGAGGTCTCCCACATCACACTGTCAGAAAATGGCTGAACGTTACCCCAACAAACGACATATAAACTCCTGGAAGTCACACTTAACCAAAATCCAAAAACCTGTGTTGTTTTCAGGACTATGGCCAAATCTGAATTCTTGCCCTATACTGACGGCTTCTACCTTTTACTTATTCCTACCTACCCCTACATTTAGCCCTCCAAAGAGTTATGGAAAAATAGTTTCTTCAAATTCAGACGTTACTCCCACTCTATGACATCATCAGTAGTCACCAGTAAGCTACGTTAGCACAGAGCTGCTAGCGCTCGGAAAATACATAACAATATTGGTTTTAGAACTTTAAAAAGGTCATTCAACTCATTGCTTACATTTAAATGTAAACTGTGCTTCAGAGTGCACCGACATGAAGAAATGGTCTTCTTCTCCGCGACAGCGCAAAGCGGAACAACCTCGCGTCGGAGGACTGTGCATCCGCCGCAAGGGTTAGCCCTTAAAAAAACTATTTTGGAAAACCCTACCCCTTCAATGCCCCAAGAATTGTAGGGGTAGAAAAAAATATATATTCGGCCTTATTATAACAGTAGTTCATGAAAAATTTTTCCTTCGAACTGGGGCCCACTCAGTATATTTTTGACATCTGCTCCTGATTCACAACAATTTGAATGAAGAAATACTCAGTTTCAGCTTAATTTTCTCTATAAATATCCTCTACCATCAGAAAAAAACCCTCAAAACATATTAAAAACACCCAAAACACAATTTTCATTGGAGTGTGGGTCTTTTAAAAGTACTTCCTGTCATCTAAAAAATGGCAAACAACTGAAAAATGCAACACGAGTTGTTTTTTTCTTTTATTAACATAATAGAATATTTTTTGTACAATAATGAATAAACATTTGCTTTAAAAATGCAGATGTGTTGGTCACAAGTTATTCATTTGCAAGATATTTATTTTGTAAGATCTGAAGTAATATATAACAACTAGAAAAATATATTTTTAATGGTGTCCATACAAATTAAGATAAAAATAGTGAATTAATGCAAATTCTTCAAACAGCAGCACTTTAAAAAAAAGTTTCCTGTGCTGCAATGTAGACAGGAGACAGGTCCGACAAACAGGTAGCTATAAAAACAACATTTTATTATGCTTTTTCGACTGAGCACTTTAGCATAATTACTCTGTCACATGTGTTGCAGACTTACAAAGTATTTTTTTTAGGTTTTGCAGCCAAATAAACTTCCATTTTTACGTGTTCTAGTGAAAGAAGGTGCAACTAAACAAACCCCGTTCACACTGATGTTAGTTATAGTCCCGTATAGCTGCCAAAATATGTTCAGATGTATTAAAAACAATTTGAAGAAACATTTTACAGCCTGAACTTCTCATTTTACAGTTTTTCCTGCTCGAGTGTTTGACAGTGCCAGCTAAAATAGTATAAAAAACCTCAGAAGGGAGTCAGTTGCAAACACAGGGGTCTGGGCTGAATTAAAGGCAGATTAGAATAGTTGCTCCTTTCTGGTGAACACAGCAAAATGTATGAAAAATGAACAGCAAAGCACAGCCGACCTGTTTTTATCAGTAATTACATCTTGTACATTTGATGCTCATTTTAAAGTCTTAGTCATCCAGCTGGTGTGCAGCCCAAGTGCAAGATTTCAAAGCAGAAAATACTTGAAATAATCTCTTAAATGCTTTTCTTGAGCTGCTGGGGATTTGTGGGTTAAGAAGTTGTCCAACATTTCTTCCTATGTTTTAGCTTATTAAGTGGGCTTTAAAGTAAACATCTTTTTGGTTAAAAAGAAAAAAAAAATCTTGTAAAAAAGAGGCTTTTGTTGAAGTTCATAGCTTGGCTCTCGTGTCTGTATTCAGGACTTCTTGAAACGTTGCCAACTGTGGAGAAGACCTTTGGAAGGCAGCTCGAGCAGAGACAGACAAACACAGTCATGACTCATTCCTGCAAAGGATAAGTTAAGAAAGAGCTGCTCTTTGTTCTGGGAGGGAAGTGTTTAAATACAGGCCAGCTGAGTACCAGGAAAAGGGAAAGAGATGGAGGGTGTGTGAAGAACTTTATGCTCCTGCATTTGAATGACACTGACTCATTCAGACTTGCTCACAAAATAATAAAAACAAAAAGTAGCATCTGCAGAAAGGCTTCAAACCTGAGCATACTGGATGCAGCAGGTATGTACGATAATGTTGCAACCTAATTTGTTGTTATTTTTAGTTAACAGTCTGCTGAATCACTGTGCCTACAAGTCACACCCATGAATCTTCTTGTCCAAAAATGTACAAGCAGCAAAAGTATTTTTTTTTCCCTCCTTTGCTTAGTTTCTTCCTGTGCTGCAGACAAAATGAGCCTTGTTTTTGTGCACGCATATATTTGAGTTTGTGAGCTGGCCTAACCTCAGTCTCTCTTTAGACAATCCCGACTTCCCAGTCTCTCCTTTCTTTCTTTCTCTGGGCCTGTCTGCTTGCCAGATCCACCCAACATACTGGGCTCCTTCACACGAACACATGGATACCACACACATGCATGCATCACATTCTCATGAAAAAAGTAAAACGCCACTGAGGATAGTTCTGAACTTCAAGGGGATGGTGAAAAGGAAGATATAGAAAACAGGAAAAGAGAAACGGGTTTCAGGAGAGAAGCGGGCTTTTAGGAAGAAAGACTTCTTCCATCTTTGCATGCATGCATGTACATCCACACAACCCTACACACACACACAGACTGTGCCTGCAGGCCTGCCAAACATCTGGAGCAGAGTTAGAAAACGCTGAATGAAGGAATCCTAAGTAACACTGGATTGTTGTGTGACCGAGACCACCAGCCAATCAAAGCGAGCTTGCTTGGGTTATCTGTCTCTGATGGTGGTTATGAAACTTTTTTTTTTCTTACCATTCATATTCAGTAGTTGGATTCAGCAGTTAGTGTAAATGTGTGTGTAGGGTTTGATTTGTGGCTCTTTTGCAGCCTACACCGCCCTGTTAACTCTTGTCAAATTTCTCCACAGCATATGCTTTCAGCTCAGAAAAAATGCAGGGCCTCAGTAGGATGATATAAAATACTAGCATAATATATATGAACCAGGCTCCTTAATTTATTCTTATTCACTGACGGTGTGTTTTGCTTGGCAGCGGAGGTGAACTTTTCTGCTCTTTTCTCTAAAGCTGTCAGGACTTGGAGGAGAGGTGAAAGTGACTGTTTATTTAACCAGCATGTTCAAATGTTTGTGGACTTTCTATGTGTTGCATCAGAAAAAACGTAGAAAAATAGATGTTTTTTTGAAGACTCAACTCCTCCTGCCTTCTACCCGTTCTTGTTACTCTGCATCTTCTCTTATTTTGTGTGTCTAGATGAGACTGATCTGAGACCAGCCGAGGAAAAAGCTCTTTATATGAACTAATGCTTTTTGGGTGGGCTCAGTAATTGGACTCGGTTTCCCAGGGCCCCTTTCTCTATGATGCTGTGTAAGCAAAAGTCAGCACACACAAGAAAACATGCTTCAAAAATACAGACAGAGCAGTCTTACTAGAAACTAAAGTTCAAGACCTTCAAAATGTAATTTTATTATGCTCAAGACTGTCTAAACTTCACCAAATTGATTCTCTAAATTAAATCTTCTTTTCCCCAAAGTAAATATATGATCTTTGGTTTGATTCCCAGCTCCACCTGCTGCTCGATCCACCCCCATCCACCCCACACAGCCGTGCCGGTCGCAGCCCCACAGTCAGCTTCGCAACGGAGCCAAGAGCCTGGAGCACGTGCACTGCCCTCACACGCACTGTTTGAATCACACGCCGCACGCCTTTCAGGCCAACCCCGTCAGGAACGGGGGCTCTCACAGACATCCAAAGCTGGGCTCTCTGCCTCGAGGCGGCTCGTCCACCTCCTCGTCTTCATCAGCGGGGCCCAAATACTCCAGGAAACTGCAGTCTAACCCCTCCATCACCTCACAGAGCAGCAAGAGGAGCAAGAGCAGCTCCAAGAGCAACAGCTCCCAGATTCCTACGGAAGCGCAGGATGGTGAGACTCACACTCACATCATCCACAGAAAGGAGGGTTTTTCTTGGCTTCTTTTCTGTGCTTCTCATCCAGAGAGGTTGTCAGCACTGAACTGAAGAGTCCTTCAGGATGAGGAGAGATATCTGGTTTAGAATTAGAAAAATAAGTTCAGTTGCCTTTGATGGAAGCTGTCTGGATCACTGTGAGATAAATGACGGATGCTGAGCAAAGAAAACTCTTTATTTCTGGCAAATTACAGTAAAAGTTCACACTTTCCTTCTTACCAAATTAATTAAAGAAGTCAATAAACATGTAATTAATGAATAGGAATGACAGGCGTGAACTGAATAAAATGTTGAGGTTTGGTTGTGATCAGAAGAGGCTTAGTGAGTACGAGTGACAAAACGTTGAAGCTGGAGGTTAAGACGGAGAGCATGGACAAAAATGAATTCATCTGGACTTGGAGAAAAGGATGCAGAGGACGGGGTTAAATGGATGCAGATGTTGCGTTGCGGTGACCCATGAAAAGAGCAGCCAAAAGGAAGAGAAGAGAAAAGAAGAGAAGCAGCTGCTTCAATTGACGTTTTTGAGGTTTGGGAGCTCCTGACAGCTCAAAACTTTCTGCTGTCATGACCTCTTCCTGGCTAGCTGTTAGTTTCATGCACTGACCTCTTGTCTAGAAGGTTCCTTTGACCACAGATAACAACACAGTTACGTCAGAGAGACAAGATTCAAAGCAGAAAAAGGGAAAAAAAAAAGTGATTGAATTGAAAAGTTTTTAAAGTTAGAATTTGAGGTGAAAGTTTAATTAAAAAACCTCTAAATTAAATGAACTAGATGAGATTTCTTCCTTTTATCAAAAATACAAGGACAAGTACTGAATACAACATATGTTTGACAACTTTGTGAATGGAAGGGAGCAGTTTGAAGAATAAAGTTCAGATTTTATGTCTGCGCCTTAATCAAGAAATGTATATGTATGTTTAATTGAATATATATACATATCTTGAGATGATGCATCATTAGATATTCACACAATAGAGAGAAAACAATGAAAAATAGAGAATGAAGTAAAAAGAAAGATAAAGGCACAAATCCCTCCTTGTATTTATTCTTTTCTTAAGGTGTAGTCAGACTCGACATATTTGGTTTGCTTAAAGTGAACCAGAGTTCTTTCCCCTTTAATGCGGAACAAATTTTTGGTCTGAATACGTTCAAACAAATCCTCGTTCGGAACCAGGAACCGCTCTCGGACACATCTTTCGAGGTGGTCTTTGTTTCCAATCGGACTGAACTTCGGTTTGCTCTGACAGTCCTCAGTTTGAATACAAAGCAGTCCAGGAGCGGAATAACTGGACCAAAACTGTAGCTGGTAGTGACATCACGTAAACGAAGTAAGAAATGAAGCAACAGGACAAATGTTAAGGCTTGGTAATACTTCAAAGCGATGATTTATCGCATCAGTCGCATCCACAACCGTTCATGCTGATGTTGGCTGGTTTTGCTTGGGACTGTCCACCAAACCTGCAATGAACTTCTGAGAGGTGTTTATACTTTTCATCTCCAGCGTTTGTTTTTAATGTGAGGAACATCTTGCTCACATTCTGCAGCGACTGGAGCGAGCCGTGCAACCAAGCGATTTCGAATCACTTGGAAGTATAAACTAGCCTTAAAGCAGCGATTCTTGTGTTATCAAGCAGATAATAAAAAACGGTCCAACTGTTTACTTGTTAGAACATTTATTAACACCGCTGAAAACACTTCTTACGTGCTTTTTCTGTGTCTCTTTATGCAACACGCACCTACCGCTGCTGCTCATCCCAAATGCCACATTGTAGTTCCTTAACAGGATTCTCTTATAAACAAAACCATAACACCACAATGATAGGAAAGCAACTCATTGAAACGGGGTGGGATGAATGCAGGCTCATTAAAACAACTTTTAACTTTTAGCACTGATCATCCTACCGTCATAGCCGTCGTCTTGTCAGTAACCGTTTTAGGGTGTGCGTCCACCGTACCAAAGTAGCAGGAAAATTACTGAACTGGACTCTGATACGGACGTTCAAAATTGATCAGCAAAATAAAAAGTTTGAATCAGTGATAAATCCCAAAGATTCCAAAGCACAGAACTTTCATAATTTTCACCTCTAGTTGTTTTGTCACATCCTCGTAATTCCTAGCCAGTGAGTGCAGAGATCTTTAGTCACATGGTTTTGTTTACAAGCTTTGATTCAAAGCAGAAATGTTCAGTTGAAAGGCATTCTGAATACAGACCAAACGCAATGTCTCAATCCCAAACAAATTAAGCGGTCTTGGACCGAAACAAAAGATTTTACCGCCCAGCCAGCAAGGCCAAGTGGGTCTCATATGGTTTTAAAGTGGGCAGAAAATGTGGGCCCAAAAAGGATTTATCCGCAGTTTCTATGGTGGCCCCTCCTGTGTTTGCCCACATTGACTTGAGTGAGGATTCAGTGGATTAGCTCACTATGCTATCCAGCTGTGCTACCAAGCCTCGCTTTGGCGTGCTAGTGAGCTCTTCCGTAGCAAGTTAGCGAGCTCCACTGTAGTATGCTAGCCAGCTCTGCTGAAGCAAGCTCCATTGTATCATGCTATCAAGCTCCACTGTAGGATGGTAGCAAGCTCCACTGTAACATACTAGCACACTCCCCTGTAGCATGCTAGCAAGTTCTGCTATAGCATGGTAGTGAGCTCCTCTGTTTTGAGCTAGTGAGCTCCGCTGTATCATGCTAGCAAGTTCCACTGTAACAAGCTAGTGAGGTCCATTGTAGCATGCTAGCGAGCTTCACTGTATTGAGCTAGTGAGCTCCTCTGTAGCATGCTAGCGAGCTTCACTGTCAAGCCTTCCAACTTAGTGCCCACTTAAACCATTGTAGACAAACCCATTTGGGGTCCACATTTTGTGCCCAGTTTTAAACCATATGGGGCCCACTTGGCCTATCTGGCAGGGCATTCCTAAATCACTGTAAGAAACATTTAAAACCCTTCTTTACCTTAGACAAACACATGTTAGTAAATTTGCTCTTTAGCTCGTCTTGAAAAGCATAAAGTGAAACAATTTCAAATGTTGGTTATTAAGACACTTTTCCCTCTTGTCCCCCCAGACTGCTGCGTTCACTGTATTCTGGCCTGCCTGTTTTGTGAGTTCCTAACGCTGTGCAACATTATGCTGGACTGTGCCACCTGCGGCTCCTGTGCAGGCGAGGACTCGTGTTTCTGCTGCTGCTGCGCGTCGGAGGAGTGCGGCGACTGTGACCTGCCCTGTGACATGGACTGTGGCATCATCGATGCCTGCTGCGAGTCAGCAGACTGCCTAGAGATCTGCATGGAGTGCTGCAGCCTTTGCTTCTCCTCCTGAGGTCTGGCGTCCCCTTTCGAGTGTGCGGGCCGAGCCTTTGGCTCTTTGCTGAACCAGCCATTATCACGATTGAGCCCCTCGTGCCGTCGGAATTACTGGAGTTCTTCAAGCATGAAAAATGACCTTCGAGAGGCAAATGAGAAAGCGGGTCCGTTTAACCAGATTTCAGTGTTTTTCTGTAGATAAAAGGAGCAGCATAATGGAAAAATGGACAATCAGATCTCAGTAAAAACATAGTCTGTCCTTGGCAAGGTTAAACTCTGCCAGTCTGATTGCTTACAGTGGCCTTTGTGAAATACAGACACTGAGTAGGAGGGGCTAAATCTCTCCTCTGTCTTTGTTATTCTTCATTGAACTAAAGACATAAATGGTGGTTTGTGGCAATACGACTAAAAGACTTCCTTTCATAATATACTTTATAAACTGACCTATTTCAGCTCAGGATCTTCAAAGTATAGAAAAGTCAAAGGTCAAATAGCATTTCTAGTGGACTCAATTCCAGCTCTGACATGTGAAAAGAGTTTTTCAAAGATCTCTCATAAATCTTTCACATTCTGTTTAATGTTTGATGTAATCGAGGGACTTTAAAAGCACAAGTTACGCTCATCTTGTAAAGTTATGGGACCTTTAACACAGTCTTGCCATATGAACAAACGCTTGTCCAGAATTTTCAAGTAGGTTCCTTACATTTACCTAATCTGTATTAATCCCGGTTTTGTAGATTGTAGTTTAGATATTTGCATTTCACCTCCAATGTGAAAAAACGACATTTGTGTGTTATCAGATTTGCTGAGCTCTTTGTAGAGCAGACATTGCTCAACACCTAATTTAATTCCTAGAGTGGAAAAATCTCTTGACATTACGCTAAACTAGATAACATGAATGGTACCGTTTAGAGAGCAGCCCTGCAGCTTCATGCTCTCTCCAACCCATTACCTCTTTAGATTTCTCGTTGATTATTTCATGCATTTTTAAGGAACTTCATTCAAATCTCTTTCCACTAATAAAATGCTGTTTATGAGATCTTTTGTTAGTTAGTTCGTCTGATCCATCTTAACCTTTAGTATTCAACTTAGAAGAGCTGTTCTGATTCAATGTTTAATAAGAACCCTATTTTAAGGGTTGAAATCTCACATTTAGGATAAAAAAAACACTACTGTACTGTAGTACTTCTGTTGGGAGCACCAAAGTAGAGTGTAGCTTGAATTTTGCAGCTTGAAATGTTTAAACCAGGGGTCTGCAACGTTTGACACTAAAGCAACCATGTGGCCGGTTTCTTACAGGGTCAAACCCAATGAGAGCCTCTAAGTCCCACTTCACCGTTTCAAAAATCCAAAACTTTATGTATTTGTGGCCAGTTATTTATAGCATTTAGCATTAAAATAATTACAATTATCAAATAAAGTGTTATATTTATCTGTTTTTATGCATTTAACCTTGTCTTAATTCGACAGCAGAACATTCAAGTTCCTTTCAAAATAAAACAAACGACCCTAAAATCCTTCTGCTGCAGCAATCTTGCTTAAATTAAAAATAAAAAAAGTCAAACGTGGCATTTTGTTGTCAATATTTATTTGTCAATTGGTTATGCTTGGTTATGTCAGCATAAATGACAAAACCAATTAACTAATTAACCACTACAAACCTTTTATCTATTCAAATTGTTAGCATCTTTTTTCAAAGACATAACAGAGTCACATGTGACTCTGGAGCTTGAGGTTGCAGATTCCTGGTTTAAACATTCCAAACACGGTTACCTTGTACAACTTGACATGACTGAAAACTGTTTGAAGTTTTATGCATCTGAAGCTTCATGAGGTCCTTGAGATCTCTAAACATCCATCCATCCATCTATCTTCTTGTCCGCTTCTTCCCTTTCGGGGTCGCGAGGGTGCCGGAGCCTAACCCGGATGCTGATGGGCGAAGGCGGGGTTCACCCTGGACAGGTCTCCAGTCTGTCACAGGGCCTCAATCACACACACATTCACTCTCACATTCACACCTAGGGACAATTTAGAGTCACCAATTAACCTATGAAGCATGTTTTTGGACGGTGGGAGGAAGCCGGAGTCCCCGGTGAAAACCCACGCATGCACGGGGAGAACATGCAAACTCCACACAGAAAGGTCCCAGCCGAGATTTGAACCGGGGCCTTCTCGCTGTGAGGCGAGAGCGCTAACCACTGCGCCACTGTGCAGCCCTCTCTGGAAACAATCCATCTTAATGATGTTTATGAGGGCAGAACACAGGATGTTGCATGATGACGTGCAGAGATGTAAAAATCCTGTTGTAGTTGCAAAACATTTGAACTATATAAGTTAGAATTTTTGCACTTCATTTGAGTTTGTTCTGTCATCAGACCAGAAGTGTGTTGCAGTAAAAATATTTCTACATTTAAAATAGAATCAGAATGGTTATTCAACAGCAGTAGTTAGTTCCCAGAAAATTAATTTTGATCAAAATACTGGATTGCAATGAATTTAGTACTATAATTTCTCATATATTTCCTTGTTTGGTTTATGTAGATGTTAAATTTAGCTTTTTTTGACTGAACTACAAGAAGAGGTTTTAAGAGTGCTGCTTCTTTTCTATAGATCATGATCTTTTAATGTATTTAAATGAAGTATGTGTTGGACAAACAATAGATCTTATCAAATTTTTGGGGTTTTTCACCCATTTTTCACCCAACGCATATGGAATCAAATAGCACCAATCTGTTCTGTCCGAACACTCTGTTTGGAAAAAATGCATCTTTCTTCATTAGGTTAACTAGCAGGTAATAAAAAGGTGGATCACACAACACACTTGGTCTGGTGACAGAGAACCTTGGCTGGTCATAACTTTGGGTCACCACGTCTTCAAAAACCTCATTTTGGGGAGTTTCCAAAGAAGTTTCAACACAATTTGTTCACATTCAGTATTATAATATTCCTGTTAAAATGATATAGACAATAGAACTTTTGATTTTTGTGGATCTATTTTGTTATAATGAGTTGGAGTTTTAAGTTTCTCTCCCATTAGTACAACAGTTAAATCTCAGTTGTTGGTTGAATTGAGTCCACTTTCATGTCTACATTAGCCCAGTTTAATGTCAGTTTCTGCCCTGTAATTCTCATTAAAATGTCTCTCTTAAATACCAAATAAACAAATGTGAACTCCACACTAGGTGTGCCGCTCCTTTTTATTGAAGTCGTTAAGAATAGTTTACTACTAAAAAAAAGAAAAAAAAACCACCAAGAATTGCCATGAATTTATTTTAAACAACCCATAACCTCCTTTTTATGTACACACCCAAAAACTTGTGTTTCCCCTTCTTTCTGTCTGTTTTAAACAAATATGGTTTATTACAATATGTAGAAGGTATCCTTTTTTTTTGCTTTTGTTTGATGTTTAAGGAAATATAAAACACAGGATACACGAGAATAAAGTAAATAAAGGAAATACAAAATACAAGGATAAAGGAAAGCCCGAATTTCTTCACCAGACTTTGCTGCTTCCGCTTTCTCTATAATCAAGAATGGTTTGTGTAACACTTTGACACAGATCACAGAAGGAATGAAGCACAAGTGCTAAAAAAAATAACACTCACATAGAATACGACAGACTAAAAGAGAAACTAAAGTTCAAAAAGTCTTGAAGATGCCATAAAATGTAAACAAGTTAAAATAGATAACAAATGTAAACAATTTTTAAACTTGAAAGTAACATTAATAGGTTACATCAACTAAATAAAAGCACAACGCTATTTTTAAAAATACAAACTCAATACAAAATTAAGAAATAAGGCCAGAAATTGTAATAATTACATTAGTTATAATGACTCTTAGGACTGTGAGCAGACCTGCACCTAAAAACCTGAAGATTCTGGGGTTTTAGAAACAAGTTCAGTAAGACGACTTTTAAAACACACAAATGAAACATCTTAATAATCTCAGAAATGTGGATGCTGTCTAAGTTTACCACACATGAACGTGTCAAAGATTTGCATTATTTTTTACTAGTTTTA
>NC_050516.1:11007285-11020772 GCF_002922805.2 Oryzias melastigma | reverse complement strand
CAAAAAATGAACCTTTCTTTCAACAACAAACTGTAACCCGTCAGGCCTCAAAACTGCTATAAATCATGATTACTTCAAAACTAAGGTTTTTTTCTAATGTCGCTATTACCTCTGACCTTTCCATTTATACTATGTATAGTGAACATATGTTTAGCAGAACAAGAACTTCCTGAGTGTTTTTGAGCTCAAAACAGATAAAAGAAATAAAAGGAACTCACTTATGCTTTTTAATAGAAAGCATAAGTAATGTGTTTATAATCCATTATAGAATATTAATAAGGTCTTACTAAAGCCTAATAAGTGTGAAAATGCTGCTCATAAAGATATTAGGATCATTTGTAAATTGCAAAACAATAATATCCACATTATATTAACATCTAATAATATTTTAGATACATCTGCTAATAAATGCCTTTTAAATAGGCTATAAAGGCTTAACATTATATTTTAGTTTATTGTTGTTTTTCATTGTTCATGCCAGCTCAAGTGATGTTTCCAAAAAAAAGAAGACATAAACAATCAGAGTCAGACAGAAGAAATTCATCTTATAATATTTGTTTCAACCAATCACAAATTAACAAAAGCAAACTAGAAACAAGACAAAGTAATCCTAGTAATTCTTACTAATAATCATAAACCATTCCTAATCCTAATGGAGGCCTACTTCCTTTCCTTTAAATTATCTTCCATCATTGTAGCATATCTATATCTATTTCATGTTTTGTCCTTCAACATTTTTTAAATTGAATAGTCGTTCTGCATTGTGTCATGTGTTTGCCCCAGAGTTGAGCGTTTAAAAGGAACTTTGAAACTTATCTTTTATTTTACTAGAAGCTGATTTAAATAAAGACCAAATACTGTCTGATCAATTTTTTTTTAATTGAACAACAATTTTTTTTAGAATTTAAGCAGACAAATTATTGGTTTGTTCTTTACTGTCTTTTTCATAGATACTGCTCTTTTCTGTAACAGAAACAGTAGCCTAGTATGAATAATACTATTTAATAATAATAACAATATTACTGTGTGCTAATGTCTTATAACTAGATTATTCAGGAATTTGATTAAAAATAGGTCTACCCAGACAGGTAATGTGTATAAATGTGTAAAAGACAGTGGATAAGGACATTTTTAAGGACCGTTGCTGCAACCACAAATTATTTTACAAATCAAATTATTGTTAAAATGAATCGTTACACCTCTAGTTTGGATGCTTTTCCAAAGTCCTGTCTAAGATGTTGGCCGGCCCCTGTTTTCTGCAGACTGTGGGTCGAGTTCACTTATTAGAGGCTAAGAATTAGTCCCTGAGGCGAGAGCCCACAACGGGGTCGCTGCTTGTTTCTGATGCGTGTGGGGGAGAAAGAGAGGAGAAAAGAGCGTCTATAAGGGAGGCAATTCAAAGGCGTCAGGTCAGACAGAGAGGCGATTCAAGCCGCTCCGTGGGAGTAGTGACACAGAACATCTCTGGACATCTGCAACAGTTTTGCAGAAACCCATTCTGCAGTCTGTCTTCATTTCCCTTTCCACCATCACACTCGCACAAACACATACTCAAACGGAGCAAATCAAAAAGGACTCCGCTCCCCCCCTCCAAAAAACATTTTAAATGCACAAAGCAGACACAGAGGACAAGTGGCTATTGAATATTAACCATGAAATTACAAAGGCTGCATTTTAATGGAGGTGATGAGGTCAGAAGCTGGGATGGAAATCATAAATTAATACCCCTGACATGACAAGCCACTCGCCCTTGGCTTCTGCCAAACCTTCCCCCACTGAAGTCAGAAAGACACCTAAAGAAGGAAATACTCAATTTATAATTAATAGTAGGTCAAAGGAATGCCACTGCAGACAGGCAACTCATACAATGCGCCTGATACTTTTCTGATGTGATCATTGTATGCAAACACAACCACGTAACCTTCATGCGTGGCTATATATTCAGGGGTTATTGTTCAATGTTCTTCAGGGACCTCCATTACACAGTTGGCCATTGTGCATCGTTTCTAATCTGCTCACTTCAAAGTCTTTCATGTGGGCAACAGTTTGGCAACATATTTTTTGATGATTAGGATCAACATTCCTGAGTAACAAAGGGACTGTTGGCATTGGCGACACAGACAAATAAATGAGAAAACTAAAGTCTGTTACAACCTTGAATGTGCTTCTATCTTCCACTCACCTGTCACTTTTAAAGCTACACCTGTGAGAAATAATCCAACCCAAAACAGCAATGGGAATGCAATTTTTGCTTTTAATAATTTAAAATATGTATATTTTTACCTTAAACTCTAAGAAAGTTGCTTAAACTTAAGAGTGACTCCTTTAATAAACAAAAATACAAACATTAAATAAAAATATATTTTCTTAAATTAATTGCAAATAAATTAAGTACTACAGGTCATCACTTCTATATAACAGCAAAAAACAGAAATATTTGTTTATTATTTATTATTTGAACTACAAAAAAGTCATGTGTGGAGAGAAAAAACTGTAAAATGTGACATATACATGAAATATAAATCAAATGTTTTGGTCTATAATCTTTTTTTACACCTTTATTAGTCAAAAAGGTGTGCAGGAGGTATATACTCCACTTTTTTCAACTCTTGTCAATAGATTCTTCAAAGAGCTTTTCATATTCATTCATATATTTATTAGATTTAAATCAAGGACTACGCTACATCACAAAAGAATTACAAACCAGGAAATCACCATCTTTAAGACTAAAGTCAGGTAATATGATTATGTTGATATATATATATATATATATATATATACTTTCTTTATACAAGTTTTTATCAAGAACATGAGGTATTGTAGATTATTGATACAGTACTTGGCACACCAATAGTTCTTGCAATTGTTATCTTGTTTTTTAAATATGAACAGAAAAAGAAACAACCCATTTTTTTACGTAAAATAAACATATATAAAATATTACGGAAAATTAAATAGAAAAAAAATAAAAACAATAATTTAAAAAAAATGCGATGACATATTTTAATAAAACATACTAGAAATTGAACTTTGTCCCCCTTAATGCTGCTCTCCTTGAAGTATCTCTGCTGAATGTAAATGGGCAGGATAAGTAAAAATCCATAAAACCATTTGCTGCAAATCAGAGGGGAGGAGAACAACAGCAAACGTCTGAGTCAGCGGATATTTTGCCAACAAGTTCCGACAAAGTAACATCTTGTCCTCTTCCATAAAAGAGATGAAAAAGGAACAAAGAGCCCTTTAAAGAAAAAACACTGTGGCTGCTTTTGTGAAGAATTATTAGTGATTAGCAGCTGCAGAAATGACATTTGCTGCTCTGCTTTTGTCAGACCGTGTGGAGAAAAAGATCAAATATGATCCAATGCCATTGAAATGCTTCATGAAAGATAAGTCAATGGAAATAAATAAAAAACCATGTGACCACCTCTATGGCATAGTGTTTTAATGCTCTTTACATTCTGATCTGTTTATTTAAACCAATGATCTGCTGTGTTTTAAGAACTGCAGCTAAACCATTACAGGAAGGAAAGCTATTGGATTCAAAACAAAAATGTGTGCGCTCCATATCCAGTTACTAAAGATACAGGACTATGAGAGAACCACAGCTCAGTGAAATTCCACAAAATCCACACTCACATATTCTTATGAACACAGAAGTATTTAAGCACTTATTCCTGTCTAAAGTCCTTCTCCAATGAGCTATTGATCTATTGTGAAATTGTTACCAGTGGTCTTTTGATTAAGATTATGTCGTTTTTAGCCAGAATAGAAAATATCCATATTGTTGTGAAGGAGTAGTTAACATTGACATAAATGGAGATGGACAAAACATGGCTGTGACTTCGGGTTTCAATGAAATGAAGTCAATGCAGTACAATTTTACAAGTACAAGTATTATCCGATTTGGCAAATTTGGGACCAGACAACGTTAGCAAAGGAGTGTTTGGTCCGAGAATCTGTCAATCAAACGCTTTAAACGTTGGCGCCAGCGGTCACCACATGCTTTTATTGAGGCATTAAATTACTTGCGATAAAGAAAATATATCATGAAAATAAAAGTAGGTTTAGCAAGAAAGAGACACCAGAGCAAGAGTGGTTACTCTGACAACAGAATTAGTAACAGCTTTTTATTTCTCACTATGGGATTTTGGCTTTCTAAGACCAGCGGGTACTGCCTATTTGGAATACGAGGGGGAGGGGTTGATCAGTCCAGTTCTCTCTATGTCTATGGTAATTCATTAGAAATGTGCCTCTGTGTTATGGGCGGGGCCATTGGCATAGAGCAACCCCACCCCCCCCCTTCCTGTCACTAATAACTGAGAGCTACCTGTCTGCACACTTTCCCACAAGCTTACAGCCCCCTCACAACACCAACACTAAAATTACCGGTGCAACAAAAATAGCAATCAATATCAGAGCTATTCAGCTGTACAGAAGCCACCCCAGACGAAGACGTACACGGATCTATATGTCTGCAAATTCCAACGGCATTTTTTATCTGGTCCTGATTCACAACCATTTGAGTAAAGAAATACTCAGAAATTCAAGGTTGTGAATCGATGTTTCACCTCAAGAATTAAAAGATAGTATAGTTCCTGATTCACACAATGCAATCACGGTGATGCTGTTATATGGAGGGAGCAGACCCCCCCTTCACTTTGCCCCTGTCCTTTCACACAGTGAGCATGCATCTGTTTTCTTAGACCATGACAGATTGATTAATCTAAGGAGTTGAAGCCCAACTGCTGTGAGAGCAGCCCCTTCTTAATGAATCGGTAATGAATCACCAGAAAGATTTGGCTTCAGCTCATGTGGCTTTTGGTTTTTGTCCTTATGGCAAACCTCAACATTTCCTTCATTACACAGATCCACAGTAAGTTTGAAGGTGGCTGTGGCTTTTTTTTCTTCTTCTTTGCTCTTGTATTAGAACTAAAATGACATAGCCAGATTCTTTAATATAAAGAAGTGAGTTTTACCAGCTCAGTGGCCTTGTGGTGGAGTGTTCACCCTGAGACTGAAACCCAATGAGTTCAAATCCATGGCAGAGTCATACACAAAACTAAAACGGCCTCCCTGCCTGAAGGGGTTGGGTTGGGGGGTTAATCCACCAAATGGTTCTCAGGTGCAGCTGTGTCTGCAGCTCACCACTCCCCCAGGGGGTGGGTCAAACAGAGAAAAAATTTCACACACCTCAGTGTGTGACATTTAATGGGACTTTAACTGTACTAAACTCTGTGTCTTTTATTTTTAAATTTAAACTGTTGTTTAACACTATATGGTAAATGGCGTATACTTGTTTAATGGCACTTTACAGTCACAGTCCCCATCATAAACACTCATTCCAACACTGATGGTGGCAAACACTGGCACCAGCCTATAATCACCAGAGTCAATGTGGAGTTCAGTGTTTTCCCCAAGTACACTGTGACACATGGGCGGGAAAGGTGGGAATTGATCCTGCAATCTTCCAATCAGAGGTCGACTGCCCTACCACTGCACCACAGCTGCCCCATGGTGAAGAAATTAGCCCAGTCTTGAACTCTCACCTTGCACCAAGTGGAAGATAATGCAAATAAATATTCATCCATCCATTTTCTTCTCCTGATCCGGGACGGGTCATGGGGACGTCAGTCTAAGGCAGGGGTCGGCAACCTTTAACAGTTGAAGAGTCATTTGGGATTGTTTTCAACTGATCAAAACCTAGAAGGAGCCGCAAAGTCTTATTTTAGCCTTTAAGAAATTTATATATATATATATATATTACGTTGGACAGAAGCTCTAACTTATTTTCAACATAAAAGATGCTCAAGTGTCAAACAGGATCATCTCAGTGCTGCTCTGGGCAGCTAGTAACCAATGTTGTGCAGCATAAGATAATATATGCTTTTAACTTATTAAAGATCAAATTTTTTACCAAAGTTTTGCTTTCCATGTAAAATCTGTTCATTCTGGAGGTAGAGTTGAGCAAACAAGACGTCTTCAGGTCAACAGGGATGTAAAAGGCAGCATAGTTTATCATCTATGTGAACCTCAGACATTAATTTATACATTTCACTAATATAAATTAAATAAATGCTAATTAAGTAAACCTTATTTAAAAGAAAATGCTATTTTGTTTTACTTTATTTTTTTTTTGTTTGTTTTCCCCTCTGTGTCCTCAGCAGTTTTACACTGCTGGGTTTTGTTATTTTAGTTTGTGGTTGGACTTTGGTAGTCTTAGTTTGCCGACTTTGTTTATTTTTTTTCTTTAGGTGGTTTTTGGTTAGGCAGCCCTTATCAGGGAGCTGCTGACTCCGACGGTCAACATCGCTGGGTCAGCAGTCTCCCTGACTTATTGTATGTTTGGCCAAAGAGCCACCATGGAGAGATAAAAGAGCCTCATGCGGTTCTGGAGCAGTAGGTTACAGACCCCTGGTCTAAGCAAAGGTGCTCAGACTTCCCTCTCCCCGGCCACTTCCTCCAGCTCCTCTTTTCCAGGCATTTCCAGGCCAACTGAGAGGTGTATCCCTCCAGCGTGTCCTTGGTCCTCCCTGGGGTCTCAAGAACCATGACCTCAGACTTATTGGTGCTGACCCTCAACCCAAGCACAAATCACCCCAATGCATGCTGGTTATCATGTCCAAACTGAAAAAAAAGAAGGAGATTGTTTTGTTTTTTCATTGAAAGAAAGTTTGAAAAAATCCCACAACCACACAATGGGAGTGCTTTTGCCAGAACTTCAGGACGCTTTTCTACTGAGTTTCAAACTAAGTCAAACCAACATTTTGACTTTGAAGACAAACACATCAGTACGGCACTTTCTACATCCCAGCTGCTTGAAAACACTGAGGAAAGCAACAACAAAATAGGGGGTGTTTTGATTTGCACTTGGCGCTCACTCCTACAGCTGGGCTCTGGAGTTAGACAGGGGAGGTGCGCCTAGAGCAGACATTGCCACTTAAGAGTTGGCTTTCATCTGTGTGGGTGGGAGATGCCAGATCCTCTTTACAGGCCAAGTGTTAGCTCTGAGGCTCCAGTCACACTCAATAGGCTTAAGCTGTAAATGACGAAGCTTTAAGCTAAGTGTTTTCAAACCAACACAAGTCAATTTATAGAAAAGGATTTGTTTGGTTCAAATATCAGACCAGAGGTACTTTGTAATATAGAAGAATTGCAGACTGAGAAATGACAGTATAGTCTCCAGCATTCACTTCCTGTATTTTGAGTCAGTTCTTTTGAGTTTTAAACATGTAAAACAGCAAAACTAACGTTCCCACAGTACTAGCAGAACACATTACTAGTCTTGCAAACTTTATCAGAACGTTTTTTTTTGAACACATGCTGGTCTATTTGTATGTTGATTTCTGCAATTTGACGCTTCAAAATTCTTTTTTTCTTTTTTGTGACTCTTGTTTTCTGACTGGGACAGCTTACTGATGCTCTTGGCGGTGTTGTGGGGCAGAAATGTTTTCTAAAACAGAAACAGAAACATCATAATATCTTTCTAGAATAACTTTCTTGTCTGACAAATATAACACTGACGCTAAATCACTTGCATGGCAACCTGAGTGAAGCTGCAAGAAGACATCTGGTACATTTGGCCTCAGGAAAGATCTGCTGTTTATGAAATCAGTAAAAGTGAAAAAACAAGCAGAATTCATCAGCTTGGATCCAAAATCAAACAAAAATTCAAATAATAAAAATATATGTAAATAAAATAAAAATGATATCTATATAAAATTAGGAGTTAAGTTACAGATGTGACTTATTTCAGAAAAGTGGATGAATTCAGAGTCACAAAATGAGTAATGGAGGGAAAAATGTTGTCAGGTCTGCTATGTAATGTTCTTGGCAATTTCGGGGGAATATATAAACAACATATTTTTCATATTTTTTAAAAAACGCATTACACGAGAATTTGAAAAGCAATGTTGTAAAAATGTTTAAGATCACCTTGCTGGAGTCACATTTTAAAGAATGGCTTTATTCAAACCTTCATTTTTAAATCTGATACATTTTTTATTTACATTATTTCTATGCAAATTGTCCCACAGAAAAGTATTAACTAATATAATATTAACTGTCATACTCATTTTGAAACATATAATAATAAGATAATCCCTTTCTATCATTTAACAAAATATAACTGTCAGGATTTTGTGATCTGGTTTTGTCATGTTCTGTTTTCCGTCAGCCTCACAATGTTCAGGTCAAATCATCCACAGCTGTCTTCATTTAGTTAATTGTCCTCAGCCTCAGCCAGTTCTGCCGGACCTGTCCCATCCCGGGTTTGTTTTCTCCTGTTTGAGTTTATTAAGTAAATGTTTGAGTTTCTGCCACCATATCCTGTCTCCTGCATTTGGGTCCTTCACCACTATCCATGACAATAACTAAGCATAGGACAGAAAATTACTTCCGTAACATTTGGATTTATGACGCAGTATTTAATAATCATGTTAACAAGGGAACATAATAGTTCTAAGCACAAAAAATGTATGTTTTATATTTAAAGGCCCTACACCAGGGGTGTCAAACTCAATCTCACAAGGGGCCAAAATCCAGAACACACCTTAGGTTGCGGGGCGAACAGGATAAACATTTATTGAACACTCTAAAACTACATTTTTAAATTGTAACTTTTTAACATAATTATGAACTAGACTGTTAGTGTGAATGCTGTAAGCTGAATTTGGCTGCTGAAGATGCTAGTGCTAATAAATGAAGATGCTGTAATTGATAGCAAAAAACGCAAAAACTGGTAGCTGAAGACACTGAAACTTATTGCTAAAAAACACTGAAGCTAATATTCAGCTAAAATATTAGCTAAATGACAAATTAGCCTAAAAAACAAACAAAAAAAAAACCTTAGGTTACCAAAGGCAGCTAGGATGTAGCTGAAATATTAGATAAACATCAAAATAGCCTTAAAAATCTTAGTAAATGCCAAAATAGTCAAAAAAGATAGCAGAATGCAAATTTTTTAAACTTTAAAACCGTAACTTTTTAACAATAATGAATAGGCAGCAATATTATAACAGAATAAATTAATACACTTTATAAAAATATATTTTGTCAAAATTATACAAGTTAAATATAAGCACAAGACAACATTGGGCCATTAATAACAGTAAAATAAAATGATTCGGAGGGCTGGATAGAATTACCCGCCGGCCCCCGGGCCTTGACTTTGACACATGCGCCCTACACCATGCCTTTATTAAGCCTTTCAGAGTAAACTGTATGATCATATATTACCTTTTGGACACTAAAGAACAATTTATTCACGAAATAAGAGTCATTTTCAAGTGTTTTTTTTCCTACCTGGAAGTCATTCTCTGAGGCTCCGCCTTTCGTTCCATCCAGTTCATGACGCCATCATAGAGCCAGCATCAGCAGTGTGTTTGCGTTACTCCCATGAAAAGAAACATCCAACCTTTTGCAAGGATAAATGTGCATACCATATATCTGCCTTTAGTAGTGTCGGCCATTGCTATACTGGTTCACAACACAAACACACTCGACGTCTGCATGACTGTGCCCAACACTGGAGAAAATACCGCTTTGGGGTTCTTTATACTGAGGAATGAACATTATAACACACTTAAAAGCTCAAAAAGTTGATTTTGCATAGTAAATGTCCTTTAATATGAATACAGAATTTTCACTTATACAAGTGTGATTTTACTTCATTTAATATTTGGATTTGGATTGATGCTATTGACAGACATCACTTAGAATTACAACAATATTTGGTGGTAGCAACTGTAATAATGACAGGATTTTCTTCGCAAATTATAAAAAAAAAAAAAAAACCTTATGAATTTAGAAGTCAATACTGCGAGGAATAGGATTGCCAAAATTGACCACATTTGGGAACCAAGATAGCAGCTAATATGACCTTGAAAATTAGGTTATATAGTTTATATTATCCCTTGCAAATTCCAACAAGTCTGTTTTTCTGACTCAAGTCCCAAACCTGAGTCAGCCAAAACTTTTTTTTAATTGAAGGGGTTAAATTTTCTTCTCACTGTAACTGCTTCCTCTGTAAACAGAAAAACATCCAATCCACATTCAGATACAATTTTTTTTATTGCTGTACTTCTATTCTGAGCTGCAAAACTATGCTTCCTGTTATATCTATAACCCGATAAGACTTTTTTCTTGAAATTCCACAGCTCCAACTCATATAGGTCTATGTTTAACTACATTTTATACAGAAAGATGGTGGTTAACCCACAGCAACTTCCTTCTCAGCCACACCCCCTAATTTTCAACAAATTCAAGCGGCTCTCTTTATTTGCAGTTCTTCTATGCCAGCTTCTTCATTTCTGACCCAGACTGAAACCGCCATCACCAACATGACTTCCCACCAACAACGACGACAGGCTTCAGCTTCACTCATGACTGTGCACGTTTCTTTCGTGCAATCTACAAATATACTCAAAGCAGCTTATTTTCTGAAGGAATGCCCCACAGTCAGCATGACTGATAATTTAACTGTGTGTCCTGAATGATTTGCTGAACTGCAAAAAGATCAATATCAAGACAAAGAGGGGACAGTATATCCTAAAATACTAAATACACATGAATTGGAGAGATAAATTCCTTCCAGTAAAGGTGAAAGATAGAATATGTGTCATTTTATCAACAAATATTTGTGAATAGATCATAAACTATGAGTGGTAAAAATATTTGTTTTCTGTTTGTATTCTCTTGTGTGTATTTTACAGTGCTTACTGAAACAACTTCTGGCTAAATGTGGCTATATATGACCTCGGTATTGATTTAAAAATCATCCGGAGAAAAATTACGCTTAAGGGCAAGTGATTAAATGACTAGCATAAAAATGAATGCAGCCCAACCACCTCCAAACATACGTAAGGTTTTATAAATCATTCAGACCCTATAAGATGAAAGTATATAAGTGAAAAATATAAAAAGGCAACAGAGACACAGCAAAGGAGGTCACTGGGAGCTGAGGTGTCAAAAAAGCTGTTTGGACAGACTGGGTAAAAAGGCATGACACTCAAATGGTTGAAAGGTTTTGATTATGTAACTGCTGGCCTTTGGCCAAACATCTCTAGATCCTCAAAACCACAGAACTCTGAGGAACATGTGGACGTACGTAGGTACAGAACTGCCTTCTGTGTCCAAACATCTGAGTCAGACAAAAGAGTCGTTTTGCTCTTCTTACATAAGAATATTTCTGTTTTTTAAGTATATTTTTTAAAATCCCAGCTCTAGCTTTATAAAATCTCCACATGGAATTCTGCAAATTAAACCAGAAATAGATGACTTGGTTCTATGTTTGGGAAAAATCTATTGTTTTTTTTTTATTATTTTATTTTAGAAAATAACTGAATTTAAATTCTGAATATTGGATTTCAAGAGAGCAAAGAGTTTAGTGGTGCGTGCACAGCGATTTACCCGGTAAACCTGTTAAAAGTGCTGCAGGCATAACTAGGATTTCATTAGTTTTTTAAAAATGTTAACAAAATGCATGTAAAATGAAACTATTTGCTGAGGACTGCTAGCTCCACAGAGAAATTGTGTTGGTGTTGGACAGGGGCCGGTGCTGGCAGTGTAGACTCTCCCTGAAAGGGGCTGTCCTCACTTTGTGACATCAGCATGTGATAACCTGCTCATTTTTTGTGGGTTGGAGGGGCTGGTGCTCAGACTACAGAGGAAAAATCAGAATATGTGTGAATTGATTGATTTTGAGGTTGTTTATAGTGAGGAATGAACACTATAATACGCTTAAAAGCTCAAAAAGTTGGTTTTACATGATATAGACTACTATATCATATCCGAATCACAATTTTATAAAATTGTAAAGTATTTTTTATAAAGTCCTCTACTGTAAGAAAAATGCTACAAGAACGTGTTAAAAACACAAAAAAAGACTAATTTAATTGGAGTGGGGTTTTGTAAGGGGGTTTTGCACCTCACAATTTCCAGCTGAGACTGCTCTTGTGGATCCGCTGCAGCTCTGCAAACAGAGGTTAGGTAAAGGTTAGGCATCAACTGGTTAAGGTTAGGATTCAGGGTGGGCTGTGAAAAATCAGTGGAATGTGCCAAAAAAGAATAGCTGTACATACCTGGATATCTGTGTGTGTTCATGCAAAAAAACAGAGTGAGCTAAATGTCAGGCTGGCAGTTGGCAGGCCAAACAAAACCAGGCTCCTGTTTGGGAGCAGAGCTGACTCATGCCACCTTAAGCAAACAGTGAACACAGACCACAGCCTTGTCCGCTCAGGACACACAAATGCAGCGTGTTTACGCACACGCAGGACACAGTGGGAACAAGTCAACATCTCACGGCTCTAAACAGCCTCTTTTTGGTTTCTGCTTCATCTCCGCGCTGCTTAAGCACACAGAGCGGCGTCTGCTTCACCACTGATTCACTGCAGAGCTGGAGCCTTCCATGTAACACAAAAAAACTCTTAAGTGAACCTTTTTTGCTGGGTCATCTTATGAAAAGTAAAGGGTTATTTGTCAACAATCTCTGCAGGAGGGTATACCATAATGATACTTTTAACCAAAGAAAAATGGCTTCCAGAAAGATTTTATTTTCTTTATGGAGAAGCAAATTCCAGAAATATACATGATGATTAGGTGGTTGGTTGCTGTCTGGCAGTTCACGGGGAAGTGTGCCTCGTCAAATAAACACTTTTTCCTGTCTTGCGTCAGACAGACGTCCTGGCACTATTGTCTGTGAACCCAGGCGTGTGTGACTGAGTGAAAAGAGGACGCAGTAACAGCAGCATGGGTGGGTGGGATGGCAGAGGTTCAAAAAGTTCTGGTCCAGTTAACTTAAACGCTGGACCTCAGGAAGAGTGGAAGGGGAGGGGGAGAGGGTCACTATAGGGTCTGCAGTGGTTCTGGGGTAAGATCCCAGGGACTGTTTGGGTCACAAAGCTCTCGTTCCCATGACAACCTCAGAGTCCATTTCCTCCAACTGCCTGTTGCTCTTGTCTTGTCGCCCACCTGCTGTCAAACGTCCACTTCAGGGAAAAGACGGCTTTCACACTCAATCAATCACTTCATGCATTTTCATGCACAATAACAAACACCGGCTTGGCTCTTTTCTTCATTCCCAAATATGACCTGTACCTCATATCAGTGTATTTTCATGCAGTATGTGCGGTATCTGTAATGGATTTCCATCGTTGGTAAAAAATGAAGACAAGTACCTTTCAAATATGCAGACATTTTCTCAGAGGTTTTGGTTTTCTGTCTGATATCATTCAAAGCGGTTAATGTTCGCCATAAACTATGTACACAGCAGTTATTAAACACTGGGAATCCTAACCATCTGGCACAATCAGAGTGCTTGGACTGCAGTTCCACTCTTTCAGGGATACATTTTGTCAAAGACGCCGGTTAAGATAGATGTGTGTCATAAAAGTCGGTCATTAATCATCGCCCCCTAGAGGACAATCAGTCCTAAAATTCGACCTTTCTTGCTGTTTCTTCTGTCGCTGCACGTTTGAGTTTTCATGACTTCA
>NC_050516.1:10997560-11007251 GCF_002922805.2 Oryzias melastigma | reverse complement strand
GGGGGGGGGGGGGGGGGTTATAATCTTGACAACAACATTACTTCTTGCCTATTTGCTGCTTTGAGTATGTCATCCAGAGATGCACCACCTCGAGGAAAAGTCATCCTACAGAGGATCCATGTGAGTATGTGCACTTCTAATGACCAGGCACTACTTCCTGATGAACTTTTTGTTTGTAAAAAGCTAATGAGGAGAATTTTGCAAACTATGTGAAGTAAACATTTAGACTAAAAGCTGTTCACCATCCTTGCTGGGATGATTAAAAGCCTTTTCAGGCACAGAAAAGATTCCTTTGGGGAACGACCTTTAGGGTCCCACAGAAAGAATAAATAAGACAATTTATTTTCCATCTGTCAGTTTGGCCTTCAGCTCAAGGTTCCCATTGTGTCAGACTCAGACTATTAGACCTATTTTTCTGCATCAGTTGTGTATATGTATATTTACAAACTATATTTAACACATTAGCGTGCATGTTTCAGCAATATTTTGTAACTAAAATACCACTCTGATGATCTTTTCAGCTACTTTAAAGGCATTCTACTCTGTTTTTAATGTGTGCAAACTGTAGTTGGTCATTAAAAATTTGCCTCTGATGTGTAGGCAGTAATGTTGGTGTAGGGCGCATGTGTCAAACTCAAGGTCCGGGGGCCGAATCCGGCCCCCTGGATAATTCTATCCAGCCCTTCAGATCATTTGATTTTATTATTATGTTATCTTGCGCTTATTTCTAACTTGTATAATTTTGACAAAATATATTTTTAAGGTGAGCAAAATATTGAAAGTTATTTAAGGTTTAAGTTGATTTATTCTAGAACAATATCCTTGCCTTTTTATTATTCATAATTATGTTAAAAAGTTACAGTATTAAGGTTTTAAAAATTTGCATTCTTTGAGCTTTTTGGACTATTTTGGCATTTCCCAAGATTCTTTAGGCTATTTTGGAGTTTAGCTAATATTTCAGCTACATACTAGCTGTTTTGGCTAATTAAGTCTTTTTGTTTGTTTTTTGGGCTGTTTTAGAGTTTAGCTAATATATTAGAGCTAAATGCTAGCTGTTTTGGCTAATTTAGGCTTTTTCAGTTTTTTTGTGGCTTTTTTGAAGTTTAGCTATTTTTTTCTGATACATGCAAGCTGTTTTGGCTAACCTAAGTTTTATTTTATTTTATTTTATTTATTTATTTTTTTTTTGTCAGTGATTTCAGCTTTCATCTTCAGCATTTTTAGCTGTTAATTTCAGCATCTTAGCACTAAAATCTTCAAATTCAGCTTAAAGCATTCACATTAGTATTATTGCAGGTAATGCCGTATATCTAGTTCATAATTATATTAAAAAGTTATGGTTTTAAAGTTTAAACAATTTTGTTTTTGAGTGTAAATAAATGTTTATCCTGTTTGGCATGGATGTATTGGATTCCCTCTTGCAGAACAACATGTTTGCCATGAGAAAATCAAAGTCTATGATATAATATACACATAAAACCAAAATCAGAAGAAAAAGATGATGAAGTGTGGAAGGAAAACAAAGAGTCATTTATTTATGAGGAGCTGTTGAGGGTCAGAGCAGGCCCTACCCACATCAGCCGCCTCTCCTTCATCACGCGGCAAATTAGTTGCTCGATGCCTGTCCAAAAACGAGTGAACGGTACAGTGCCGCTGCAGGAGCTGCATCCTATAGAGGGATTTTATAATACTATAATACTTTTGAGTGTAAAACTTGAAACGTTTTGTGTGCTCAAACATAAAATTTAAAAAAGAATACATTAAAAGACTTGATTTTGTTATTGTCTCAGTGAAAATAAAACTATAATAAAATTCAGCGGGGTACCTCCCCAATGCCGTAGCCCTGTCTCTGCCCACCAGCCAGCATCCCGGGGTCAGCGTAGCTGATCCGACAAGCAAATCAAGTCACTGAACGTGTTACATGTCCAAAGATGAACCCCTGATTGGTAGATGTGACACAGCGATCTTGCTAAACTTCAGATATTTGAATTCTGGCTGCACCACGCTGCCCAAGTTGCCCTGCGCTGCTGAAATCATGCTGCTGCCACACCAACATATCACCTCAATGCTTAAATTATGCCGCAGGACCTCAGATCTTGTCTGCACCATTGACTTAATATTGAAACTGGCCATACCAGACACACAACTCACGTTTGGTGTGAACACACCTTTAGGTTTTTACATATTTGGGGTTGCTTTGCCAAATCTTGCAGTTGCCATAGGAACCCCGAGCTACCGCCTGGACCCGTCTCTGCCCCTCTAGTTTAAAGACTGCATTTTGTGCTCGAAAAGCTACTATTTTTGACTCTGAGGCGATTAGACACTGAATATTTTTGTAACAACTGAGTGTATGGCCACCATCTTTACAAATGACCACCATTTTGGATTTTTCTCATGGCTAACATGGTTTTCTGAAAGGGGGATCCTAAAGTACATCCATGCCAAAAAAGGTGCTTGTACCACAAAATGCACAATTTTTCTGAAATATCAACCAAACCAGCTCTGTTGATGTTAAAAACCTGATTCTCATTGGAGTGAGTCTTTAGGACATTTTGAAAGATCCTATGATGTGCAGTAAAAATATATAAATAATGCTCACATCTCAGATAGATAACGTTAAAATGAAACATAACATAATTCTTGTCAATAAGTTTCATTATTTCATGAAAAAAAAAGTTCTAATCTTGCCCATAAACTAACACCTTTGCCTCAGAAGGTGCTCTGATGAAATGTTTCTCTGAGTCCAGTTGCTGAGATTGAGATCAAACAACTGAACTTCTGCCATGATGAGTCATGAGCCTCGCTCCATTATCAGCCTAACAGAGGCTACAAAGTCACCGGCAGACTGAAGCTATCTTGGCGTCCTATCTGTTTCTGTGGCAGGTGGGAATGAGGCTGTTCTCAGTTGCCGGCCGGGCCTGGTTCTCCTCCAACTGGGCCGCCAGATAGGATGGTGTCTGCAGAGATATGGGGAGGAGGCAGCCCTGCAGACAGCTGGTAATGATGTCCTCTCACATACTACACCCTATGGATAATGGTGTCAAGCCCCGGTGCATAGAGCAAGATGAAGCAGAATAGCCCACATAACTGAGTTTGCAGCGCTGTCGTCTGAATTGCCTTGTCTAGTCATCTTGCTGTGATTCTAGGCTGCTGTGGGTAAGTCAGTGTAGCGTGGAGCTCATTTCACACTGTGATTCTCTTTCTCCTATCTAGATCTGCTGGGTGCCAGATTGATTTGAGAAGAACACAATTAACTATTTTTTCTAGATGTGATGAGAAGTTATAGAATTTGGTAACGTTTTTGTTCTCTTATCACTACAAGGAGTTCACCCCAAAGACAGCCAGTCAAATCCTAAAACTTGTCAGATAGTTCACCATAGCATGCATGCCATTTTGGGAACTTCTTTGTTGGTATTAGGGGATAAAAGCACCACGCCTGTCGGCGTTCTCCTGACTTTCTTCTCGCGGTGACACAAGGAGCAGAACCACGGTGTCAGCTGCTTCATGGCTGAGAACTTCAGAGGCCCAAAAGCCACACGGCTAAATTACACAGCACTTTTATTTCTGTCCTGCTAACAACAGATTGACTGGTCGAATGGAGATATTTAAAGGTATACAGACACACACACCAAACAGTTTGTTCAGTGCATCAAGTCCTCAGTTCAGGCCAATTGCCCTTGTGTGTTTCTGTGCGACTATGTGGTGTGTGCGTCTCCCCTGTCGGGCCTTGAAGTGGACGGTGCTGACCTGCTAGGGAGAACAGAGGAGAAGAAGGGGAGTGAAAAGCCAATTAAAGGAAAGATCACTTGTGTGTCTGTTGGAGTGTCTCTGAGAGCCTCTCACGGTTAACCTTTCCAACTGTAGAGTGAGCAAACGAGAGAGGAACGAGGGAGAGAATGGAGAGGAAAAACTAGCCAGGGAGATCGGGCGTTTCATCTGTAATGGTCTCTCAGTGTTGGAGAAAAGCTGCTTAATTTGCCTTTCCTTCTCCCAGTCCTGCATAGTTTAGCTGCTGTCAAGCCAGTGCTCTGTGAGGAACTTGTGCTGTAATAATAGAGGCCAGATGGTTTGTGGGAGTTTATGTGTCCTCAGGAGCGTAGTTGGGAGATTTTTGTCTCCTTTGGCATTTTGATTTTACACTTTACCCTGCAGATCAGACAGTAAACGATACAGCTCCTAATGATCTACTGCTACCTTCATAAGGGTGAGTTCGGATAGCAGTTTGTGGAGTCCAAGACTGCATGTGTTCTGCATCACAGCAATTGAGAAAAACACAAATTGGGGCATAAATTAATGGCTTGGAGTGCACGTGTGTGACTGGGGTTGGGTGCAGAGTTGAGACTGACAGTGTGTGGCAGCATAAATTGGGGTTAGATTAATGGGATGCAGATCTGCCTCTGTGCTTTGACCCCCATCAGGGCAGAGACGAGTTGTGTGTCTCAATTAACCCCGGCAGTGCTCAGAAAGCAAGCATGCAAACATGCACACAGAAAATCCAGCACAAAAGCTGTTGCACTCATGCAGTGGAAGGTGGTGCTCACTTCTGCAGAGAGGAATTGAAGCAATATTTAAATAAATAAATAAACGTAAATCTAGTGATTGTGTATTTAAGGGCTGATTTGGACGTTTAGTCATGGCAAGGCAGACAAGAAGTAATCTACGAGCAGTATCCCACTGTCTCCTGCCCTCAACACTCTAATTGTATGCATGGCATGTAGATCCCTGCAGTGCTGCCAGAATGATTGCAATTAAAGGGACTCCCTCATCCACTCTCCCTGCACACACCCTCACCTCTCCAACCCTCTCTAAAGAAAGCCGTTCCCCGCTCGTGTAAAGCAGTAGCAGCCAGATGAAGTGGTCTTAATCAGACTTGAGAGTCACAAACACATCCCTCCTCCATCCTTCCTTCTGTCTGCCACCGCTGTCGCCGCCTTTTCTGTTCAGCTCCACTGAAGCTGTACTGAACAAATCAGGATGCATTGAAAAACAATATATTTGATTATTTTTAAGCATAAAGGAATTAAAACATGTAAAGCAAAACATTACTTTTGGAAAAAGTGGTTTCAGTCATGCCACACACAGAGCATCTGTTTTGTTAGGTCAAAAGAAAAGTGACTGCACCTCCTGATGGTGAGGAGCAGCACTGCATTTGAGGCAAAAGAGGAAAAAACAAACATAGATGTAGAAAGGGTAGATAGGTTTTGTTTAAAGTTTCATAAACCATTTCATTGTGGTAGAAAGAAATATATTTAAAAAAAATTGTTAACCTTGTAGTCTTTGTAAACGCTTTTTCATTACATCAGCTCACAAAAATTCTGTTTGTCCATTTGTTTTAATTATTAACAAAACAGAAGCACAGAAAGATATGCAAACACCTAAAAGAGAGGGTTGTGTGCTTTTGGCGTGTCTTTCTGGTTCTGTGTGGCCCAGACCTTGGCTAATTAACACAGTGTTACAGATGCTGATCATCTACATGATTAAATAATCAAATAATTAATTAATTAAGCTCTGCCTCTTATGATCTGTAGCACAACGTTGCCTGTCAGGGTGGGAGCACAAGCACAGTGGAAAGGGGAAGAACAAAAGAGAGTGTTTTAGGCTTAACAGGTGCATAAAGAGTTAAAGATCCACTTCAATTAAATGTTTTTAACGTGTTTTTGTAGAATATATACAAATAAAATTGAACTTAAAACTGTGTTTCTGAGTATTTCTCTATTTAAAGTGCCTATGCCATGATTTTCTGAAGTATTTCAGAGTTAACTATCTCCATATTTATGATCATATATTACCTTAGGGACAATAAAGAACACACTATTTATTACATATGAGTTATTTTTGTGACCAACTTTCTACCCGGAAGTAAAACGACTTTATCTATGAGGCTCCACCTTTTGTTCCTTGTGGGTACTGTCCATTTCATTGCGTCATCCTAGAGCTGGCCTCGCCAGTGTGTCTGTGTTTAACCCACGAAAAGAAAATTCCAAATTTGTACAAATATTAATGTGCATATTGTGTATCTGCCTTTAGTAGCCCCAGCATTCACAGACAGAATGATGATAACTAATGGGTTCATTTTGTGGTGAAAGTTGGTCACAAAATTCAGACGACACCAGATGAACATTTCCGGATTTATAGAAAAGATGAGAACATTGTTCTGATTAGCACTGGCTGTTTCTGTTTACTTCTGTTTACTTAGGTATCACCTGTATCTTCCCTTTCATGTGAATCTTTTTCCTTAGGATAAGCGCACCTTTTCATCTTTGCTGAATAATCCATGCTCAAACCAGTTCTTTTGATTCGTTGCTTTCTTTTTCCATCAGGAAATTGTTTCCTCAGTTTTCTTTAGCCGTCTTATCTGCTTGCACCATTCACGGATACGTTCAAGATCCACCCAAATGTGTCGTGCAGATTCCTCACCAAAAGAATTCTTTGAGGTATGCCACCGCACAAAGCTTAAACGTGAAATCGATTTAGCGTTTCTTGACCATCGCTACACTGGATCACAACACAAATACCACAGATAGCCAACTGTGCACTAAGCTAGCAGATCACTGCTAGCTTGTCTGCTAGCTAAGTCTGTGCTAGTCTGGGGGTGGAGCTGGCAGCGCAGACTCTTCCTGGAAGGGCCTGATCTCAATCGTCTACGTCAGGGGTCCCCAAACGTTCTCTTGTGAGGGCCACGTAACTGTTTTCTTCTCTGATGTGAGGCCGGGGTCGGTTTGAAGCCAAACAGAAAAAGTTTTATGGTTTACATTTTTCCAGAAAGCCATACATAGCCAATTTTTAAATAATTCATTTCTATTATCTTAACAGAAAAGATTAAACAAAAATATTTTTAAAATTAAACTAATAAATAGCTTATCCTCTCCCATCATAGTTCAGACTGCAGAGGGGTGGAATAAAAAGTCTCGATCGGCCAGATGGAAAAAAAAAATAAGTGACTCTAATAGTGTTTGGGGGGCTGGGCCAAATGTGGAGGATCCCAGCGGGTCATAGTTTGGGGACCCCTGGTCTACATCACCTCACGAGAACCCGCTCGTTTTGTGGGTACGGGAGGTACTGGTGGCCAGAGGAATACTAAGAAGGAATACTGAGAGGAATACTAAGAGGAATACTAGCGTTTTGAGGTTGTTTATAGTGATGAATGAACATATTGGAAAAAGCTACAGTTGTCATGTCACAAACTCCCTGCTCTGCTCTATGTTGATGCATTCACTTTCAAATAAATAGATCCATGTACGTCTTTGTTTTCCTTGTCTGAAATGGCATCTGGCTCAAATCTTTACGGCTGGATAGCTTTGATAATGTTGGCTTTTTTTCTTTTTTTTTTTGCACCAGTAATGTTAGGTTGGAGGTGTGAGAAACTAAAACTACAAAGGGATGATGGGAAGTTAAGGTAGGCCCAACAATCCCGCCCACAACACAGGGGTGAATTTCTAATGAGCTACTACCGCTCTACAGAAACTATGTCCTGAAAACTATACAGGTTTTTTAAATTTTTGGCTAAAAATGGCAGAATCATCATTAAAAGACCCCTTGGAACTCTTTTAAAATAGATAAAAAGGTGATTGGAGTGGGACTTTAAAAAAACAACAAATCCAGTAGTTTCTGAGATGAAAACCACTTGGACAAGTTCTGCAGTTGCAGCAAATAGGAATGAGTCGAAGGTGTTCTGTGGAAGTGTGTCAGAAAGTGAGGAGGTTTTTCATGACTCAGACAGATGATGGTCCACATTAACAGTAACACTAGACAGATGGACGGAGCGCGGAGGCCAGCCAGAGAGGGAGGAGAGAGCCATGGGAGGACGAGGAGAGTGACAAAGAGGTTTTCATCGTGCCTATTTCCAGTGGTGGAAGGTGGCAGCGTCAACTGGGCATGATAGGGAGGGGGTGGGTGGGAGTCGGGGTGGAACAGGGGATGGCACGCGAACCTCCGAACAAAGCCATGTATTCGCACACACACACATCCTGGCTTTCACAGCCCTCATTTTAAACACTCCTTTAGCCATAATCATTTTCATATAATTCACTTTCATACAATTCCTTCTCCTAATCATTATCAGGCCCACTAACGTCTTAATGACTTCATAAATTTAAGCTATAAAAAGTAATGGAGAAAGACAAATGAGATAATTAGGAATAAATCTTAGTGGAAAGCCATTTATCAAAACATGGAGAGGCCCTGAATATTCCCCACCATTAGGCTCTGCTGTAATTAACACAGGCTCTCAGTTATGAAGGAAACCTGGTAGCAGAGATATTAAGATCCAAAAGCCTCACTGTTATTAAATTGACCGATGAATCTGCGACGTATAATATGATGTGGATTATTAGGATCCTTTTTAATTAAAAAGAGCGTTCCGATTTTTTTTTATATATATATTTAAATTTTTAACACTTTAATGGTGGCTTGAACTCATCTCTCTGTGGTTATGGGGCAATGAGACGAAGAAGAGGGGAGAGCGAAAGAGAGAAAGAAAATGAAACGGAGTGAGGAGTGAATGAGTGTGTGTTTGTGTGTGTGAGAGAGTCGCTCCGGCTGCACTGAAGAAAAGTAATCTTGCGTTTGTGCTTTCATATTCTCCTTTAGTGGAGACTCTGCACGTACATGAGAGAAATGCTATTCTAATTTAGCAAACTCTTAACTAATGCATACACAGACAAGGTAGCATTAATTCAAATTGTCTTTGAAAGTGTGGAATTTAACGGAATGGTTTGTTCTGATTTGTAACTTTAGTGTTTCTTTAAATTAAAGCAGTATTTCCACCCTCCAGCCCCCCTACACTCCGCTTACTCTCTCTTTTTTTTCCTCACACACACACTCTGTCTTTCCCTTTATCCACCCAGAACAATCAGCCTCTGCGCTTTCAAAAGGATGTCATCGAAAAAGTCAGAGATTTTTCTTTTTCCTTCTCCCCTTTAACCTTCAATCTGGTTCAGGCTCTTTAACAATAGAGCCCTTTGAGATTCATTAGATCTCCATTGATTTTCATTTCTGTCCACTGAAAATGTACTTATTCTCACTGACTCTATCCTGATTTACAGTAATCCTGCAAAGGTATTGTGTTGCACAAAATAGTTGTGCTTAGAATAAGTCACTATGAAGACATAAGCCTCCCTGACGTTTTAAAAAAAATATGTATGTTGCAATCATTTTGAATACACGTGGCCTTGAACAACAACAACATGTCTAGACAATATAAATAAGCTTGTCTGATTTATTTTGTTCTCAAACCAAATGAAAACGACTAAAGAAATGAAAAGCCTTCGTTAGACGCCTTCACCATATAGGTTCAAAAAACCCTTTCTGAGGGTAAAGTAGTCGACTGCCTTATGCAAATTATGCTGATATAAATGGCATGCCAGCCTCCAATCACTGACCAATTAATGACCTTGGGGTGCATCTTGTGACACATCAACAGCACTAATTTAGACTTGACAGGTCCCCTGGTGCGTGCCGGAAAAGTTCATGTTCGGTGTGTTTGTGTGTGCCGGTACCCTGCAGCACCAGTTGAGCTCATTACCATGGAAACCCACTGAAGGTTTATGTCACCAAAATGAGCGTCCTCCTAACAACTCACAGTTTGTGTGTGTTTTTTAATTAAATTTTTAATTTCAGAACACCTCTCCTTTGATAATTACATATCTGTAATCTTTTTGACCTCGTCACCCTCTTTTTTTTTTTTTTTTTT
>NC_050516.1:10948735-10997535 GCF_002922805.2 Oryzias melastigma | reverse complement strand
TACTTTATCAACTCCATCAGCTTTTGTATGTCCAATCAATCACTTTAGTCAGTATATCTCTCTGCCTGTCTCTGCTGAGTGTGTGCGTTTGTGTGTCTCATTCACTCTCTAACTGCCTTATCACACTCCTGCACCAGCAGCTCTCATTAGAACATTAATTGAAAAAGTGTAATTAATCCTGAAAGGTGGCGAGAGTGGACTCCGGCCAGGGAGAGGGAGAGGGAGACAGAGGTGGACAGACTGATGGGGGTTTAGTATGACCCAACACTGCCCCCTGTTGTTGCTTCGCTGTCATTCTGCGGGGTGGACGGGATGTTCATGTTCTCTATATCCTCTGTTGACTTAAAACATTATGTTTTTATAAAAAAAAACTGTTGAATCCCTTCAAAAAAAATTTTTATTAAGGGGAACATTTAATTTTATTAGTTTATATTTTTGTCTCAATTTTAAAGAAAACACTTACGTTAAAAATATAATTATGCAATTTGATTTTTTTTTAAATTAAACTCTATATCATGACGCCTGAACCACATAACACTTATTAACACATGGACTGAATTACCATGTGCACTTCACCGTCAATCTAATGCTCACTTTACATACTTGTTAATGCCCATTATAGCTATTCCATTCTATTTTATTCTACAATGTGTTCATTTGTAAATTTGCTAAAGCACTCTAGATACAAATTGCATTTTGTTGCTGGGTACTTGTAACAATAAAGTTAAATTCTATTCAATGTATTTAAATAAGTCAATACTTTAAGACTTTTTTTTTTTACAGCTATTTAAATTACAATTTTATTTTATTGTGTCATACTCTAATTTTACACTTAAAAACACTCAGTTTGCAATTTTATCCCTAATTTCTTGATAAATATATTTAAGAAATCTTGAATCTGTGACCTGTTGGGTTAAAAAATAAGTAATTTTGTGGTCACCTCTAAACCTGCACGGGGACCGGAGAACCCACGGCGATGCAAAAACTGAATAAACCTTGAAATAAATGGGGAAATGTTCCATTTTACCCAAGCCCCCTGTGGTGAGGAGGATGAGGAGCCAGAGGTGAGGAGGAAGGAACAGCGGAAGGCCTGCTCTATTATTCTAATCCTTGGTTGTGTCTGGGTGACCTTTGGAGGGATGATTGTTTCTCATTTAGGACTGTGAGCTGTGATCTTCCCACCCGTTTGATCCCGCTCACCTGACCTTTGTAAATTGGCTGTTAAGCATATCACAACTCGACCCTCGTGCCTCACACATGGCCTGTTAATGCACACAAGCAGAGCTCCGGCACCCTGATAACTATTTAGACACTTAGACTCACAGATATGCAGGAGGTACACATGCACGCATCACATGCATGCAGCTGCTGATTCATTATTTGACATTATTTAGTATTTATTTGTCATAAATCCAGTGCATTTACAGCTTGTGCAAGGTTCTTCTCATTTAAATTGCATTTTTAACCGAATGATTAAAATGCTTAAAAAATTAAGGCAAAGATTTTGAAAAAAAAGGAAAAAAAAAAAAATACATTAAAATTGTCCATTCTGCCTATCACCTTTTCTTGGCTTGGTTAATGAGTAGCTGAGCTGAATGGCAGTGAGGTGATTTTTCCATCAGGCTGATGAAAGGAGAATTAAAGTCCACAGCTTGGGGTCTGCAGCACCATTACAGAAGGAAGAGGGTCTGAATTCATTTGGCTGGGCCACGATTCTAATTAACAACTCAATTCCACACAGAGAGGGAGAGACGGAACGAGGCAGCGGAGGGAGGGAAAGCCAGCTCCTGCATTGTGTGGAAGCATCTCCTGTATTTCGGGGAAATGTCGGGAAAATAGGTTCAACTTTAATCTACATTTCCACCCCCTCCAGCTGCTCCATTCCGGTCGTATCGGTTTGTCTCTGATTTTTCTAAATATTCACTGCGTGTCCTGTGTTTACAGTAGCTACTACCTTCTCCAGGTCCTCTGAATCTGCAGGAACTTATCCCACATTGTGTTGTCCGCTCCACAGACTGCTGTGCTTCCTGGGGTTTCCTAAAGCTGTAGGCTTATGGGGGACATTTCCCTGGATTAAAAGGATGATTTCATTAGCCTCCATGGGTGTCAGGTTTCATTCTGGGGATTAAATCCAGCAGATTAGAAGCCAGGGCTATTCTACAGCATCTCATTAATATTTAATAGCACCAGAAATGTAATTTAACAATCCTGTCTTTGTGATTACTAAGCAAATATATGCCTTGCTCTTTAAGAGCATAAATTGGGCTTTGAACACTGTTTCTGCTCAGGATTGGGCCTCATTTACAAGCAGTCTTCATCACTTCCTTCAAAACTCAGGAAGGTCAAAACACATACAGCAACTTTTTCTTGCCATAAGAAATGTTTTTGGATTTTCACCTTTTAAATGGCCTAAAAAAAATTACTGGTTATTCAGCGCACCCAACTTTCAGTCCCTCCCGGGGGAGTTTCAGATCGGGCTCCAGCAGCAGCAAGGATGCTTTCTTCTCCTCTTCTCTCCTCGCAGACATGAGAGTGGTGCTCCATCAGCTCGCACGGACTCAGGCCGGTCCCTGCAGAGCGTCTGCTCCAAGTGCTGCATGCCTCCTTCCAGTCAGAACGCCGCTCACAGCCTCCCCGAAGTATGAAGTATGGACAGAGGAGAACAAGGTGGGCACAAGGGGAGCCGACCGACTTAATGAGCCAATTTCTCAGATAATAAGATTGGTGGATATGCTAATATTTCTACCTTAAGGAGATAATTATGATGTAGAAGATAGAATATTTTATCTTAAAGCGACAGTGTGCGGGTCCCACTACTATCTGCAGTTTTTCCCTCTCTCTCATGGACAGCATGGGGGTGTGGGAGGGGGCGACAGCTTGAGAATAGTTTTCTGTGTTTGAGCTTTGGGACAGTAGAAAAACAATGCCAAGAAGGCCTTGATGCGTGCAGTTGTGTCGCATGTTTTTGGGCTGAGCCTTTGATCATGCCGAGCATTTGACACGAGGAGGAGAGGCAGGGGATTTTCTGCCTTCATAAATATTTATCTCATTACCGGGGGGCGAAAAATCACAGAAGAAAGCATAAAGAGATATCAATTGATCTTCATTGTTAATTGACCCAAAATTATACTCCTAAAATGTGAACAACAAAAACATTCGTCCTTACACTCTCTGTGTACCCCAACAACAAGCCCCTCATAAATCCCCACCTCACTTCTGGTATTACTTTTTTTCTCTCAATCTATCCTCAGACTCCCTCTTGCTGTTAATTTTGTTTTTGTGTTTCCTATCAACACAATTCCCCAAATAAACCCGCGCTGCCACCTGATGTGGAGAACTTGATAAAACGACTTCCTGAAAAGCAGGGCTGCTGATAATGGTTGCAGTTCATGGCGTGACCTAAATAGCCGTAGGGGAATGGTTTAATACAGGAGGGGGGGGTGGCTGGGATTGAGCAGTCTACCTCACCCACCCCATCTCCTTATGCTTCTTCACTCACACTCGCTCTCTGCCCTCTTTTAATTACTCCATAACGAGCTCAGTGGTGTAATTAAGATCTCAGCGAGACCAGAAAACAAGTCAACCATTAGACCTGACCAGCTGAGACGATCCACAGCAGCTGCAGCACACGGGAGGAAGTCGGAGTAAAGATATCTCTAGGAGTGTAACGATGAATCCATTTCTATTCGATCTGTCCGATCGGTCTGTCTAAGGCAGAACTGAATCGGAAAGAATTGACCTTTACCATTAAAAGATCATTTCAAAATGAGAGAATTGATAATCAATCTTGGAAAATACAATTTGATTGGTACATGGAAGGTTTATTTTACTAAAAACGGTTAAGTTCCATCACTGCAGACAACACATGTATAATGACAGCAAAAAACCAGTGGCGTGCAGTCAAGGGAGGCAAAAGATAGCTTAAAAAATACATAAGTTAAAAAAGATGACTGCAAGTTTACATTATTAAAAATAAAAGTCAAATATTATTTTTTTAACATTTGCAACAGACATACCCTGTCCAGGGTGTATCCTGCCTCTACATTTGGTGGCTGGTTCAGGCTCCGGGGCTGCGGGAAAAGGACGAATCGGTTTAAAAAATGGATATTCTATGATTACCTTTTCTGTGTGGGATTTCATCATTGTTTATTTGGTTAAAATATATATATATATTAATTTCTTGTTCTAATACACGAGAAATTGGCAGGTGAAGCATTGGCAGCCAGTGCCTCCCCTGTGCTGCACACACTGACTGGAGCTGCAGTTGATGCATGCGCGGTACTGTTTTGGTCTTTCTAGAATCATAAAAGACGCTTTATTCTTAATTACTTAAATATTAGATTTTTCGCCAACTGTCTGATTACATTGATGCGAGTTTGTGACTCATTTAGTCTTTTTATCAGCTAAAAATGCGCTTTAGAAATACACTTGGTGAGGCACACAGTGCACCTGCCTCAAGGCAGAGGGCGCTGGTGAGCCCAGAGAATGTGACACCACAGCTAAAGAACAATAAAATTAGTGGTAGCAAGTCAAGTGCAGCTTTCCAAATATTATTCTTTAATATTGTTTAGCATTATTTTCTAAATCATTTTCTCACTGGAAGTGATCTCCACTTTGACAGAGACTTTTAAAAGTGAACAAAGAAAAGAAAGATTTCTACAAACAGGTTATTAATCTTTTTCTGCAGAAGTTTATAAGTAAAAGTCAAAAATAACAATTTTGGTATTTTTTTATGCTATATTTTGTATACATAAAAATCTTGAAATGAAATTTTTAACAACACACTTTAATTGTTTTCAGTCAAATGGTGAATTAGCTTCTCTGTAGGGTTCATATGTCTGTAAATCTGATGACATCAGAGCCTCACCAGCCATGAATCTCACCTCACGTTCGCACTGCAAAAAAGTGTGGAAATACGTTGAATTTTGCAAAGACATGTGACCATATAGTGTGGTAGAATGTTCTAATAATTGATTATTTTGATGTGGAAAAACAACATTGGGCTGAACTTTATGAAACTAAAATGGGAATGGATTTGACATTAATTCTTGTTTACTTGTTTGTTTGTACACATTTAATTTCACTTGATTATCTTTCGATAAATACCAGGAAAACTTCACCTGCACTGTTCAGTATTTATGTCTGAGTGACACTGGTTGAATTTTTGGCTAAAGATGTCATGGATCCATTTTAAGTCAGTGAATCGGATCGTTCAAAATGAACCAAAATCAACTATGAATTGGATTAGCAACCACAAATTATAGTATGAGTTTGAAATGAATCGTTACACCCATACTACCTCTGCTTTTCTTTCCTGAAAACTTCACTTTTTTCTGTGTGCAGCACACCAAAAATATTTTGATTAAAAAGGAAAGTTTCTTTTTTTTTTACATCAGGCAAGGTTTCAACCAGCCTCAGGTGACATAAACTGACTTGACAACGTGCATGTGCGCACATGTACGCATGTCTGTTTTTGAGCTAAGAAAAGCGCCCCACAGTGACAGGTATCCCCCTGGTGTTTTTGCTTCACAGAAACGCTTTATTTTCTTTGTTCCTGGAAAAAAAGTGCAAAGTGACAGTGACAGCACAGTGGTCCTTTTTCCACAGAACACACACAAACACACAGAGTCACACATGCAAGTCTGATGGAAGTGAGCTGCGCCTTCACCTGCTTTTCTTTTACCCAGCCGCCCGCCTCCCCTTCCTCTGCCTCCTAATAGAATTCATGTATCTGTAAAGACACTTGCATCCTATTATATGCAATAAACTGCTTGCTTCATCCATGTCAGCAGCCTGTGAGTGGCACAATCTGCCAAACACACAATTTCCAAATCAAATTTATTTAGTTAGACCTCCATTCAAACCCACTCATGTAAGCTATCGTGTTACAGTGTGATCTGAATAACTACAAGCGGGAATCTAATTCATTTCATATTCACAGCGCTGCAGCACGCGGCCCTCTTACAGGCTCGTATCAGTAAATTGTCAATTGTAGATGCTCTGCCACGCCACATTACAATGCAAACAAGGTTAGTTTTCAAACACCTGATTTGAATAAGCTCAACAAGGAAACATATCAGTCTGTGCCGCTTCAGTGCTCTTTGTATTGCTTCCAGGAGGAGCGAGGGAGGGGCGCGAGCGGGCAGAGGAGGTGCAGGGACACCTCTGCAGGCTGGGTGATGCCAGGCCGATAGCACTGGAGGAATGGCAGTTAATTTGAATATGGCACCTCAAGCCACAATGATTATTATCATCACCAAATCAGGGAAATAAATGAGAAGAGGGGCTCCAAAAATAGCGCTCAGGATCCTTTGTGCGTCGCAGGTAGGCCCAGTGGGGGGGAGAGGGAAAGGGTTCGCTAGCTCATTATCCAGGGCTGGGCAGAGGGAATGGAGGGATCGAGACAGAAATTGCATTAATGTGACCACGGACACTCTTTTCATAAGCATCCTCACACACACACACACACTCCTCTTTCTTCTCATTGTCGTGCACTCTCACTATATGGCCTGTTTAATTTGAGTGCCAGCGGGAGGTAATTTAGGCGCACTGCTGTCACCTGCAATGAGGCCAGAGATATGGGTGGGAATGGTGAGAAGATTGAAACTAGTGATGCTTGAGACCTTTCCTCCCACTCTCCTCTCCACTCTTACGTCTGTCATCTTGTCACCTCCATCTTACTATATTTCTTCATGAGCACTAATGCGCACCACTCTTTCAATCTGTCTTTTCTCTCCAGCCTGCATCTCTTTCATGTCTCCCTCATCCAGAAGCTCTCAGCGCTGCCGTCTTGAGCCCGCACATAATCTGTGCCTCACCTCATCCCCACTCCCAGCCCAGTGTCCACTCTCTCCCACACTCATCTCTTTCCCAGAGAGAAGAGGAGATGTCTTTGGTGAGTCATCCCGCCAGTCGTTTGATTCATGCTGCTCCAGGCTCTCATCTCCCCAGAGAAATTACCAGTCATTTTAATCGGACCCATGTCTCTAATTCATTACCCAACCCGGCACTGACACGTGCGTGCAAATACACACTCAAAAACTCAGTCTTGATAGCTACCTTCACAGTCACCTTCGTCTTTGGTGTCAAACGGCATTTAACATCCCTGCCTGTCACTCATATTCCGGGGAGAGTGGAGAGCAGGGGATGAGGAGGGGGGGCAAATGGGGCTGGGAGGACGAAGGGTTTGCCAGAAACTCTGTTTTCTGCCCCCTCCTCACACCAAGTAATTCTCCACTTTGTCATTTCTTCTGTGACATCTGTTCTCATTAGTTTAACTTCAATGGTCTTTTTGTAAATACCCCAAAACCTGAATATTTGATTTGACAAGACACTGGTGTTGTTGTTTTTATCCTTTTTTCTAGTTCTATCATCAACCTGCAACAAATTATTACATACAAAAAAAAAATTTCAAAAGCAGAAATAGTTTAAAACAAACAAACAAACAAAAAACATTTAAACCTTGTAGTCCCATTGCAGTGGGGCAAAAAGTATTTAGTCAGACACCAATTGTGCAAGTTCTCCCACTTAAAAAAGCTAAGAGAGAGGCCTGTAATTTTTATCATAAGTATACCTCAACTAGAGGCAAAAATGAGAAAAAAAATCCAGATTATCTAATTTTTAAGGTTTTTTTTTGCTAATTATGGTGGAAAATAAGCATTTGATCTCCTACAAACAAACAAGATTTCTGTCACAGACCTGTAACTTCTGTAAGAAGATCCTCTGTCTTGCACTCGTCCACAACCTCAAACATTCACACTCCAAACTCCTCTAAGACCAAAGAGCTGTCTTAGAACACCAGAAACCAAATTGTTGCCCCAATTTGAATTCTTCCCTGCTCCCTTCTCCTTCATTTATCCCTCCAAACCGAGAGTTATGAGAAAATAGTGTCTCATAATTCGGACGTCACTTTCGTTCAATGACATCACCAATAATCGCCTCTCAGCTAGCGTTACCGTTAGCTTCCAGCGCTCAAATATACACAACAACATCATTTTTATAACTTTAAAAAGGCCATGCTGCACCAAAAAGTCACTGCTTACATTCATTTATGTGTAAACGCATTTCTCAGCGTGACGCGGTTTACCCTCGCAACAGAGGACTATGAATCCCTCTGCTTGGAGGGTCGGATTTTTAAAAAAGTATTTCGGACACAGTTGTAGTAAAAATGCCCCTTCAAATGGAGGGCTGTGACCTGCACCAGGCTGGGAAGACTGAATCTGAATAAATACTTTTTTTTGCCCCTCTGTATAATTAATCTGACATCTAAAAACCCAATCAGTTCAACCCGACCTGTATTTTTATTTTATTGCTCTCGTAATATTTTATTGATTACAATAAAATATCTCGTAATATTAAATATCTAATGCAGAAATTCCAAGCATTAGATATTTAACTGTGAGATAGTAATCTGTTTATTTTCATATGCAAATGATTTCAAAGAAATTGTAGCATTTCATATGAAAGAGAGAAAGTTGTACAAAAAAGGCAAAACTTTGAATCTCAACATTTGTTTCATCTTTCCTATTATATATATTTTTTTGGAAAGTGCACTCTTTCTTTTTAAAGCTCAGGGACCCTCTGCAGGTTCTTTCTGAAAGTAATTGGTGTTCACTTCAAGGGCATAAAGTCATTTCCAAAGAATGAAGATTAAATTCAAAATGAATGCTATACTTCACCTTTGCCTTCCTCTGCAGGTTTCAATAGCACAACTATGCTCAGCCTGTAAACTATCAGGGTTTTGGTTCTGTCCAAAAGGTTATTTCTTTATTTTTAAACAATGCAAATATCAGTCAACTACAGACAAAAATGGTTTTATGATAAATTAATATACAAAAAGTTACAACAGCTTCCCTTTTTGGTCAACAAAGACTGCTTAGATTTAGAGTCTTATTGTCTTGATGAACCTTGATCTTTTAAAGATAAAGGTTTTAAAAATCTTTTCTGGATAATTGGACTTGAAAACTGGATCTATTCAGACCTGTATTTGCATTAAAAGCTTTTTTTTTCAAATATTTATTCATGACCAGTTCATCACTTCTTAGCAACATGTCTTTCCTTCCCAGATGTGTGAAGCGGCTTGTTCAATTATTCATGTTTCATCTAAACAATTATTGATGTTTCCCTGGATTTGAAGCTTTTAGCGGATGATGACCATCCTTGGATTTATTCAAACACAATTAATAGAATTTTTTAGCGACTTTAATTGCATTTTTTTTATTCATCTTGCACTTAAAATTTTTCGATAAATTCAGGAAATCCATGTGAAATATGTCACCACTGAAAAGTGGTTTTGTTCAGAAGAAAAAGGCAAAGCATAAGAAAAGATGGAAATATTAGAAGGTTTTAGGTGCAACTTAAATTAAAAAGCAATGAAAACAAAGCACAAGAGTGAAAATACTCAGCACAGTGGTTGACTCAGTTCTCTTAATTGGGGATTTTAATGCTTCAAATGAACGTTCACCACATATAAAACACACATTAATTTTGTTACCTAATGCCTGTTTACGGGGGTCAGAGGTGAGCAAGTTGTGAAAGGCAGTTTGTGATGGAGGGTGAGTGGAGGATAGGGCAGGAGGAGGCCACCATGCTGCAGCTGACTGGGACAACAGCAGAGGCTTTAATTGGCTCTTAACATCCAGTGGAGGGTCCCGGTGTGTCAATCGTCCCTCGCCTTCCTCTCCTCTCTTCACCTCCCCTCATCACTTTCTTCTCTTCTTTTTCCGTCTTTCTGCAGAAAGCTGTAATGGGTCACTGATCAGGATTAATGACTGCGTCTTTCGGATTCATCCGTTCATTAAGTTGTGAGACTCTTTCTCTTACGGCGGAAATCAAAGATGGCTACTCCAAATACCGATCATTTAAAGGCAACTTTTCATTTAAAAATACCTCAGCAGCCCTTTTACACCCCCACCCCCATCACCATCACACTTTCAGTCCAACTTCCCTTTTTAAAGATTTGTGAAAGCAAGCTAAGGTGTGCCGTCGACAGCAGGCTCTAGTGATTAAGTCTTTCCATTGGTTAATTAGCCCCTACAGCAGTCGAACACAGTCGAAGCAAACAAGGACTGACTCACCAAACGATCAAAGACAGTCTGTCAGGAGGCTCAAACACTCTCTACACCTGTGGGACAGCCACACACACACCTCTGTACCTGTGGGACGGTCTCTCCCTCTCAGTCTCACGCACACACGGGGACGAGCGCACTCGTCAAGTTTGGTAGCTTGTGGGAGATTCCCCTGCGGCTCCTATTCCTATGTTGAAGTGCTGCACGCTCACACAGGGACGCATTTCAAAAGAACACACACTCAGATTGTCTGTGACAGCAGCATGTATGTGCACTCACACACACACACACACAAACAGCCTTCTTTAAACACTAATCAGCTCTGAAAGGGGGCCATGAAAAGCAGCATATGCATTCCTTTATCCAACATAATCTCCTCAGGGGATTTAGATTTTTAAGGATATGTTAGTCAGGTGCAGGTTAGATTACTCAAACTGGGTTGTGCATTTGTGACTATAGATACAAAAGAGACGCTCCCCTTTCATTAGTGCAGATAAAAGCACTCCCATCTAAACAGATCTATTTGAACACATGAATGTGATGGAAATCACTGGCACGAGTACATAAAAACGCACTTATTAAAGTCTCACTCTGATCATCGTTTGATCTTTTGTAAAAGCATTCTCAGTGGTCTTTTAATGATGATGCTGTTTTTAGCCAAATCAAAACATTTCAGTTTTCTAGGACATAGTTTCTGCAGAGTGACAGGAGTTCATCAGAAATTTGTCTCTGAGTTGTGGGCTTGAAAACTTGAAAACTGGGAGAGGCATCACACAGCATCCGGTCCAGTCCGGCCTCTCCAGCGCTTCATATCTGTTCCATTGACTTCAAATTTTTGCCCGAGCTGGAGAACTTTTTTGTGAAGTTGGAGCTATTAACAACCAAACCGTAAATCATCATTTTTCAAAATAAAGCCTCTGTACTTCACAAACAAGCAGACAGCTGGTTCCACGTGCAGCAGTTTATTAGTTCAGACAATAACTAAACACAGCTAAAAGTCCAGAAAGCTAAATCAGGGTCAGACAGGCAGAGGTCAATCACGAGCATGAGATCATCCAAGAAGGGACTGGAGTTGTTAGAGTGCAGGTGAGGGTCAGGGCAGGCAGCGAGCCAGCAGAGGATAAGCAGGGTCAGAAACAGAAGATCAGGTCCAGATAGAAACACTCGGTAATGCAGGCAGAGTGGCACAAACAATACTTCACACTGAGTGAGGCTCTGTGGAGAGCTTAAGTTTCCTGTGATGATTGGCAAATGAGAGACAGCTGAGTGGCATCTTGGGAGTGTGCGCTGGGGCTGCTGGGAAATGTAGTGCAGTCAGTACTCTGGAGATGGCTCCAGCTGTTGACAGTAGGAGGAGACAGAGCTCTGACTCCTGACAGTACTTGCTCTTTTTCACCATGTTGTAAACATTACATCATTGTGACAACCAACCCCGGTCTCCCCTACTTGTTACACAATACGTGTAACATAGTCAAATGTGTACATTTAAGTCTATATAAGACAAAAGCAATTATAACAATTCCGTGCTTACCCATAGAATGAGTCATGCAGAAAAAGAAGTGTTATGAATATAATTCAAAATCATGGCAAAATGAGAGTTTGTTTACTAGACTTCCTGTATAAATGGCGGGTTATCGCGTGAACCTATATGAGTTCGGAATCTCGCAAAGTTAGCACGCAGAGCCTGTGGCTGCAGCTGGACCGCAGCCATCCGTAGTCAATGTGAGTCATCTGCTGTAGCTAGACCGCTCTGGGATCCACACTGGAGCCGGACCGGATAAAGTGTGAGCCCGGGGTTAGCCTGTGTTCTTTTCCCATCATCCATTTGTTTACACTGTGGTAGAAACTTGCTTGATCCGATGAAATAAAGACATGTTTGTGAAGTGGTTTCAAGAGTATTTGTTCAAGTAAAAAAAAAGGTACACACTGGCAATATGCGAGGAGAGGGTACAGATTCTCTGGTGCCTTAAAGTGTAACCAAACAAGGAAGTTGGAGGCTGACTCCACCCACATATGAAATTTGAAAATCCAGTCAGAGGGGTGGGGCTGGGGGGCAGGACTGTTATCATTACTGAAGCTGCAGATCATGACGTCAGAATTCTGAAACTTACATGGTTTGACAAATCAAAAAATTCAACTGTAATACCTCAACTCAACCTTTAGGGGGCAGCACACAGCCAGTTTTTGACTATATTTTAAAGAATTAAACAAGTTTATTTTAATTTGTTAAAACATTGGCAATGATCAACAAAAGCCCTTTTAAAGTCCCATTTATAGAGGTCAACAGACAAAAAAAGTTGATTCAGGGTTGTTCCTTCAACTTTTTAAGCAGTATTCAAGCTCTTGGGTCGTGACCGAAAGAACGAGATCCCGACTACAAGCGGCTGAAATGAGTTTTCTCCGGAGGGTGGCTGGACGCTCCCTTAGAGATAGGGTGAGAAGCTCGGTCACCCGGAGAGAGCTCGGAGTAGAGCCGCTTCTCCTCCGCATCGAGAGAAGCCAGTTGAGGTGGCTCGGGCATCTGGTCCGGATGCCTCCTGGACGCCTCCCTGGTGAGGTGTTCCGGGCATGTCCCACTGGGCGGAGGCCCCGGGGAAGACCCAGGACACGCTGGAGAGACTATGTTTCTCGGCTGGCCTGGGAACGCCTCGGGGTCCCCCAGAGGAGCTGGAGGAAGTGGCCGGGGAGAGGGAAGTCTGGGCATCTTTGCTTAGACTGCTGCCCTGTGACCCGGTCCCGGATGAAGCGGAGGAAGATGGATGGATGGATGGATTCAAGCTCTGTTGCTAGGCAGATGATGATGTCATGTACACTATAGAAAAATCAGTGTTCCTCAGTGCGTGGGTCTCGAGCCAAGAGCTCTCAAAGCCTTACTTGTTGGCTCTCAGCTCTCAACTGAATTCCGGTTTTCAAAAAACCATAAGTAATAGCTAATTAATTTATCTTAATTTTTACCTACATATTTGTACTCAATTTCAGAGTTATAAATATATATTTGAGCTTCATTTCCTAGTCTGCCTTTTTTTTTTTAATGGGAGTTATTTTGTCAGATCCACGACAGACTCTAAGCCAGCATTTACAACAGTGTCACAACAAATACAGGTCCCGACAGCGCCGCCACACTTGACTGTTGTGATGCTAGCCAAATAGCAAACAAAATGGATCGATTTCTGATAAAAAAAAAAATAAAAAATGGGCAAAATACTGAATACTGGGAAACAGATACAAAACCCCGAAAGGATAACTGGGGATGTGATTACAGATGAGACACTGGAAGATGCAGGCGAGAGGACGTGCGCGCTAAACTCTGGTGTGGTGGGCAAAAGACGAAAAGTAAGAGCAAGGCAAGACGAACACAGGAAATTTTAAGATTAATGGACAGACACATTTTTTATTTGTTCTTCACAGGCCGAACCCACTATGCTCAATATGTGAGCAAGCTTTAACTGGATTTAAACGGAATAATTTGGAACGCTATTTCAAAACTGTGCCTCTCAAATTTAACTAAAGTTGTCCACCTGGCAGTAAACTCAGAGAAAATAAAATATCACAGCTGCTTCACTTCTAGGACAGCAAAATCTCATTCACAGAACCACCTCATCTGCAGAGGTTTTAACGGAGGTATCATATGAGATCGCATGGATTTTAGCATGGGCTAAAAAACCCATTTCAGACTCTGAGTTAGTGAAGGATTGTTTTTTAGCAGAAATATTAGTTGCTGATTTGAGCAACAAGGATGCAATTATCAAGCAGATTAAAGGATTGCAGCTCTCAGATTCAACAATTACAAGAAGAGTTGAAGACATCAGACAGAGCATACAGGACCAGATGCTAACTGATTGCAGAGCGGCAGTGGATGAGAGCACCGATGGTACTGATACTGCTCAGCTGTGTGTTTGGGTCAGGTTCCCCAGAGAAGATTCTTTTCCAGAGGAAATGCTATGTCTTCTAATTTTTTTTTAAGAAAAGTGCACCAAAAATGAAATTGTAGCCTGCCAACAGATAGTACAACTACAATCTTTTTCGAACTGTATTTTATTTTTTCTGTTTCTGATTTTCAACTATTTGAATACTCAGAAATAAATCGGAATTTTCTTTATTTGTTCTCCATCATGAGAAAAATGCTACAAGTACTTGTTAAAAACACCAAAAACATTGTTTTTGTCAGAGTGTGTCTTTACTCATTGCTACAAAAAAAGCTTTATACCGTTTCTTTGCATAGCAAAGAGAATCATTTAGCAACTCTTATTTGTATTTTCTTCCTGAGTTAGGATTTGTTCAATAAGATACTTAAAACCTCTTTAATACAACATATAACTTTTGCAAATTATTGTCTCATTTTGAGTAAAATGATCAAATATGGTGTCCTTTCGACTGACAAGTTCTCTTAGAGATGGATTTTAATCATTTAACACACTCCTTGCACACCCTTTTTTAGCTTTGTGTGCAAAGTAATTGTTACTCTTCAATACATTTAAGATCTTTGGAAAGAATTTATTAAAACCATAAAAAGATTCAAGATCAAGATACTTTTCAAACCTCTTTGCATCAAATTCACAAAACCCCAGGAGTTTATTAAAGACGGTTAATTCAATTATTCGCCCCCTCCCACACTCGAGTGAAGCTCCTTTCATCGAGGGATGCAAGCGGTTCAGCCTCTTTTTTGCGAGCAAAAGACTTGAGCGCACGCACGTCACTTTTATAGTTCAGTCTACCTCATAGTAAAGTGCACAGAACTTTTCATTCTTTCTATCCCTGCTTGACCTACCGAGCTTTAAGACACCCTCCTCTCCAGAAAATGTTTGACTCACGAATGTTTTGAAACCATTATTATCACCAGGTAATTCAACATTTCTCAACATGTCTCCCTGCATCTTCAGGAATGGTCTCTGCTCCTATTCAGTTAGCTATTATACAGCGTCTTTAGAAAATAAGTGTAGTTTGGGCCTGGGCGATGTGGGATTTTTTTTATATATCGGTATAGTTTTTTTTTTTTTCATATCAGGCGAAAACAATATATATTACAATATAAACCAAATAAATTTGTCAAATTTGAACGCTCTGTGGCTCATAAGAGAAATGTGAAATCAACAGCAGGTTGTTTAGATTTAAATATATTTTTCTTGTCATACTTTCAAAATAACAGGTGCACTGAAAATGATGAACTAGTTTTTTAAATTGCTAAGAAATATATATATATAGACTAAACTGAAAATTTATGTTAAAGCTTTTACGTTTCAAAAGAAAACATAAATAAAATAGACCACTAAACTGTCTGTTTAGTTCTATCTCAAAACAAAGCAATCATTTTAGAAATAAATTCTAATGTTTTCAGGCTTTACAGAACAGACACAATTATAACAGCATTTTACACAGAAATATACTGTAGAAGGTTAGGGCCATGGAGAAAAAAAAAAAAAGAAGGAGAATGACTTTAAACTCAGAATTCTGAGATTAAAGTCTGAGTTAAATTTTCCATTCCATACAATATTCTTCACAAGTACTCTACTGTAGTGAAACAAACAATCAATACGTATTTCTATATTTTTTATTTTTTTACCTTAGATTTGAACATTTTTGGGAGATTATCGGTCAAAATACAAGCTAAAGCTTGACAAGCTAAAGTAAATTGACCAAGAGTGAAGGATACAGATTGTATTTTGGGTACAATTTGTATTTAAATTACACTTGATTAACTTACAAGAAATACAAGGAATCTGGAAATCTTCACCTGGACTGTTCAGTGTCAGGTATTCATCTCTAAGGTTATATTTTTGACTAAAGATGTCCTGCATTGATTTTAGGTCAGTGTATCAGATCGTTCCAAAAGAACCAACATCGACAATGAATCGTATCAACAACCACAAATTATGATATGAATGGAATCATTGTCAAAGTGAATCATTACACAACTAGCAGACATGGATTCTGATCCTATAGCTGCTGTTCAAGTTCTCTAGAGTTCAGTCCATTTCTGTCAAAGATAAAGAGTTCCACACCAGGTTTAGGTCTGATTTTCCTCTTCTTGAATCTTGAAATTCTTAATGGCATTTGCAGTGTGGAAAGTTTTTTGTTTTTTTAACCACAAATGACAGATTTCTCCAAAACAATCCTACAGACTTTAGCCCAAGTTTGTTTTTGGCTTATTGTCAGAAGACAGAGAAAAAAGAATATAATAACGTGATTTGATTTCATCAAAGACAATACATTCTTCAGGGGAGATATAGATCTGTGTTTTAGTAAGTTGTGGATTTTTTAATGTATATTTAGACGATTCTACTCCACATAAACTCTCACTGATAAGTTTTTATGTGAGGAGGATTAAAAAAAATGTTCACAAACATTTCAAAATGAGTCTCTAAAGACTTTTCTTTGTCTAAAACAAGATAATAATGAAACAGAACAATGGAGCTTAAGTGCATGTCACGTTGTGCAAATATTATTTAATGAAACAAAGAGAGTCCATGTTGTTTTTGTCACCTGCAACCAACCAGCAAAGACTGTTGATGAACCATGAAGGAAAAATAAATCCTTTTTAAAGTAACTCTTGTCTGTACCTAAATGTATGCAATGTGAATGTGATAAAGGAGTAATGACAGATGTTTTAACATCTTTAAACTGAATTCCATCTTCAAATTTCAGCATGAAGCAGTGTCTAGAAAAATGTTAACTCCTACATTGACACACACCCTAAAACCAACAAAAAATATACAAAATCACTTAAATGCTGCTGTAAATACACAGAACAAAATATAAACGCAACACTTTTGTTTTTGCTCTCATTTGTCATGAGATTAACTCAAAGATGTGGATCATTTTTTTCTCATATATTGTTCATAAATCTGTCTAGAAAAATCAATCCCCCCTCACAGTGACAGGTGTCCCATTTCAGACGGCAGGATTATTGCACAGGTGTGCCTTAGCCTGACAACATATAAAAACCATTCATTTTCCAGTTCCTGCCAATGTCCAGCTGCTTTACACAACCATTGAAGAGGAGTGGACCAACCATCCACAGGCAACAATGCACAACCTGATCAACTGTTTGCCATGCAGATTGTTGCACATTAAGGATGGTCACACCAGATAGATAGTGATGACCAGTTTTCTGTGGGTGTGTCCAAATACCCTATATAGTGCATGGATGCCCAAAGTGGGGCCCATGGGCCGCATTTGGCCCACCAAAGGTCATCTTCTGGCCTGCCAAGTCATGGCAGTCAAGTCATGCAAAATGCTTAGTTAAAACCCCTTAAACCAACGATGTTCCAAAACTCTATCAGTGAGTAAGCTGTAGGCCAACATTGAGTCACTGATACAGTAAAAGAGCAGCTCCACGACTCTCACTGGCTGGTCCACTCCAGGACCTTGATTTGTTTCTTACAAAGCCTTCATTTGGGATGGTTGTCATTCTGAAAGACCCGGTCATGTTTCATCTTCACTGCCCTTACTGATGAAAGGAGATTTTCACTCTAAATCTGACCATTCATGGCTCCATCCATGGATCAGTCATCCTGGTTCCTTTGCTGAAAAACAGCCCCAAGGCATGATGGTTCCACCCCTATGCTTTACAGTAGGTATGGTGTTCTTTGGATACAACTCAGCATTCTATCTTCTCCAAACAGTAGAGTTCTTACCAAAAAGTTCTGTTTTGGTTTCAGCTGACCATAGGACATTCTCCCAATCCTCTTCTGGATCATCCAAATGCTCTCTTGGAGACTTTAGATGGGTCTGCACATGTTCTGGCTTTAGCAGGAGGACACGTCTGCATTGCAGGGTTTTGAGTCCCTGGTGTAGTGAGTTACTGATGGTAATCTTTGTTACTTTGGTCTCAGCTCTCTGCAGGTCATTCACCAGGTCTTCATATGAAACACTTTTGAGGCAGAATGTATGGCCCATCAAACTCTCATAGATTTAGACAGATTGTGAACAATATTTGAGAGAAATGGTTATTTTGTGTTTGTGGAAAATGTTCCAGATCTTTAAGTTCAACTCATGACAAATAGGGATAAAAATGAAAGTGTTGCTTTTATATTTTCATTCAAGTTAAAAATGATTTAATTACTGTCACATTTGTCTTGTCTCAAAAATATGTTGAAATATGTTTTCTAAATTTAAATATCATTGAATAACATGCACCATTTTATAATAGTTTGCCTTCTTACCTTTTATACCTCGACTTGTGTTTGTGAATCTGTCGTCCCCAGGGCGAGGCTGGAAACAGATCCAACTTCCACACAGGTATTTTAACTGTCTTTCATCTTTTCTTTTTTAAATTTACTTTTTATTTTTAACATGTCAAAAAGCTAAGAAAACCAACTAATGTCAAAGATTGCAACTTTATTTAAACATCAGAGCATCAACAAGCTAATATTTTACATCATTTTTTTTTGTAAGAATCCAGCACTCATTTAGTTTGACATAGAAATCAGCAAAATTAAGCTGGAATAGGATCATAACTCAAGCATAAAATGCACATGCACCCATATTTTACAAAAAAATATGAAAAAATTCTGTCTACAACAGCTAACCCAATAATGGAAAAGAAGAAAACAGTGGGTTTCCACAAAGACAATACAATTCTTTTTTCCCAGTTAACTAGGAGCTGTCCAAAGAGTTTTATTAAAGAATCATGAAGAAAAATAATTTTCTCTTCATACAGAGTCATTTCAATTGCTCACAGTTAGTTTTCAAAAGGAAGTTAACTGAGTCTTTTGTCACAGTGTGTCTGCACTGATCTGCAGTTACGCCTCAAAACCCAAGCTGTTCAATGCTTTCAATCCGCTGTGTTGAGTTTCTATAGGAGCTTTAAACACTGTGGTTAAATCCTTCACAGTTCTGAGTGTGTGGCAGAATACGGATGTTGGCATTAGTTTTGTCTTTTTATTTTAAACGGACATGGTGTGTGTTGTACTTGCGCCTTATCTAATGAGTCACAGATGCTGAGGATCACAGCACATAGTTGGTTGCATATTTTCTTTTAGCAAAGCATTACTTGAAAATTAAACATGATCACGTATATTTTACCAACAAGGACAGTCTCTTTCCTAACATTTTATTAGGTATTTTTGCACATCTTTCCAACATGTACTAAAAAAGTTTGGATTTGAATTTAAATGCTTCATGTTCAAAGTTGGAGGAGAAAAAATGGTATTAAATAAGATCCTCACGAAGGCCTTGCACTCTTATGCTCATACTGTTGATAAGCAAATTTGTCAGCAGTGCATTCTGTTATAGAAATAATTTCGGGTAGTTAACCTGAGCCTGCCTAAGAGGCTGGTCAATTTTCTCAATGTCATTTGTGACAAAATAATGGTTTCAAATTCTACTTTTGAATGCCGCTGATGGACATGACAAAAGCTGAAGCACACCGAGCTGTGCGGGCTCGGTGCAAGCAGCTGCCCCACAGCACTAAAGAACAGTAATGTTCTAATTCCAATAAAAAGAAAAATCCAAGGTCACACTGTGAACTTCCTCCCCATCAGAAGACCACAAAGACTGGCTGCGAGAGTGCATAATATCCTCACAGCTATTTTTACCCTCAAATTAAAATCTATGACATGTTGAAATGACTGCAGTGTGCAAGAGGGGTATTCAAAGCAGACACTAATGACGCTTATTAATGGCGTGAATGAAGTCTTGACAGGTCGTGTGTCATTCTGAAGGCAATGCTCCACTGGCATAATGGCTAATGTAAGTGGGGATAATTATATATATTATACCCTGTCTTATGGTATTTTGGCAGGACTGTGAGGAGCCAGGCAGTTAGAAAGCAGAATGAAAGAGCTTCCTGAGACAGAGGTGTGCAGCCATGTGTTTGCGTGTCCAGAGGATGAATAATGGTAAGACAACAGCACCAAGCAGTGGTTGAACACAAACCAACAAGCATCAAATACAATTTAAAACATTTTTTTTTCACAACAAATTGTGGTATTTATGGTTTTTCTAGTAGAGACGTGAGGAGCACCAGTGTTTATGTTTTTTGATTTACTGTAACTATTTAATAATTAACATGATCAACGTAAATCGTGTTAAGGGTTGAAAAGTTACAGTTTGGTAAAAATTTTGTGTTTGAGCATCACAGATGACGCCTCAGGTGTTAAAGGGTTAATTATAACTGTGCTGTTTTTAGACAAAAATTAAAAAAAACATGTTGTTTTCTAGGACATAGTTTCTGCAGAGCAACGCGAGTTCATCAGAAGCAGCTTAAGCCAGCTCACACTTCCCATCATCCCTTTGTTTGCACACTCTCCCACTAGCTTACAGCCCAACAACAATCCAAATTTAACGTTACCAGTGCAACAAAAATATTGGAGCTATCCAGCCGTACAGTTCAAAACCAGATTCCAACTCAAGACAAGGAAAGCAAAGACGTTCACGGATCTATTTAGTCTTGTTTTCACTGAGCAGTCCAGTTTGATCTGGTATTTTCAGTGTTTTCATTGTAAAATGGACCCTTTAAACCAGTAGCGGTCTGTGTATTTCAGAGCTGACAGCTGAGCCTTCAGTCATCCTCCAGCAAAACCATCCTCATCAATGGGGCTTCCATGATTAATCGACGACTAATCGATTATTAAAGTAGTTGACGACTAATTTAATAGTCGATTAGTTGTTACTTTATATTATATGGAGTCACAGTATAGTAAAGTTGAAGTTCTAATGGCATTATGCTAGCTTTTTGGAATATTTTAGTTTATATTGAGGTTTTTTAGGCTAGTTTGGCGTTTAGCTAATATTTCAGCTGCATGCTAGCTGTATTTGACAAGTTAAGCTTTTTTTTCATTTTTTTTTTTTTTTGGCTAATTTGGCATTTAGCTAATAGTTTAGCTAGCTATCAGCTTCAGCGTTTTCAGCCATTAGCTTTAGGAATTTCAGCTTTCAACTTCAGCTTTTTTAGTTATAAATTTCAGCATCTATCAGCATCCATCAGCACTAGCATTTGCAGTGGCAAAATTCAGCTTACAGTATTCACACTAGCACTATCACAGGTAATGCTACATATCTAGTTTTTAGTTACTTTGAATCTAATGATGGCTAAGATGTGTGCTTTACATCCAGTTCAGTTTTTTGTCTGCTTCTGAATCACAACAACAATTCAGGAACTAGTGGTGGAGGACCCAAACACATGAGACCAGGCTTGGTGGCCAAAACTTAATTTAATAAATAAACATAAACCAGACAAACAAAAGAACTCATGAAGAACCAAAACGTTCTCGAACTGACAAAGATTAACTGAAAACCAGACACTGAAATAGGCTTAGGGCAATGAACAGAAATGAAGATTTGAAACTGGTGTGACTGAGGGACAATTCAAAACAGAACATAACCAAAAATCATAACTACTGACAAAACCCAAACCAAAGTTCACAATCCTGACTATTTTTAAGCTTAATTTTCTTTCTATCTGCCCCGGTCATGAGAAAAAGGCTAAAAGAACATCTTAAAAACACCAAAAATACTATTTCTATTGGAGTGGGTCTTTTAACCCGTTAACATCTAAGGCGATGATGCTTAAACTCAAAATCTTTAACATACCTTAACTTTTCAACCATTAGCACGATCAATGTAATTCCAGTAGATTGAGAAGGAGAAAAGCTCTCAATCTACTGGAATTACATTGATCGTGTTAACTGTTAAAAAATTACAATAGATCTAAGAACATAAACACTGGAGCTCCGGTGTTAAAGTGATAAAGGTGAGAAAACTAGCCTGTCTGAAAAATTGTAAATGTGACAGATAAATAAATAAAATGGGATGCAAAAGTCACATGCAAATAATCAAAGTTACAATCCAATGTTTTAAGATGATAGAAAGAAAGTGAGGTTTAAAGAAAATAAAAGCAGAAAACTGTTGCTTTTATTTACAACGAATTTATATTTTTTTTAAATATGAGGTCCGTTTGCAGGCATGCACCTGCTGATTCAGTGAGTCTCAGCTGTCTGAGTGTGAGGGACAGCTGTGAGGCAGCAGGAGGAGGGGGGGCCTGACTAAATGGATCCTACTGGATCCCCTTTCTGTGATGTTGAAGCGAGAGAGTTTGCTAATTGGAGGCCCGGCGGTAAAAGCTGCTCATTAATGGCGGCGCCTCCTTTTGGTCCCGGCGCTCAAACACCGTGCCTCGTTTATCTCTGTATTTCTCCACCAATCCCTGAACAGCACCTACACCATCCCCAAAGTTTACCAAGGAAGAAAGAAAGAGGGGAAGGAGGGAGGAGAGATAGACAGATGGAGAAAAGAGAGAGGGAAGGGGTAACTTATGCTCAGTGGGAATTAACAAAGCACTTAGTAATTAAATCTAAATTGACATTCTGGTAATTAGCCTCTTGATTAGGAGCAATAACACAATAAGCCAACCAGTCTTTGCTAATTGTTAATTAGTATAAGCAAAGTTATTGTGTGTGTGGCAGAGGGAGGCATGTAAAAGAACAAATGTTAATCTATCTCTTTCAACAGGCGCGTCCCCTCTCTTTCTTCTTGCTGCTCTCTATTGAGCGCCCAGGCAGGTTCATTGCCTTTCTCATCAGTAAAGCTGCATTCAGAAGAAGCCATCAGTAATTAGCTAAAAGTGTTGTCATCAAAAAAAAGGGAGGTTGAGCTGGCACATTTCCACGTCCATCCACTGAAACATTCTTGGAGTCTGCATCCTGTCACACCGAGGGGGGATTTGTTCTGAATAAAAAATGGGATGCGGATTAAATGCAATCATAAAAGCAGTCATCACGCCGGAGATGAATCTAAAAGAGATGTAATTCATCAAGAAAGGTCTTAGTTGATGAGTCAGAGGGATAGAACACCTAATTAAAGGCAATGAGAAGAGTGAGGACATAGGAAAATAGATAAATGGACTATAAAGAACCAGCAGGAAGTGGGGTTTTCATTGGCCTTAGGTGAATCGTGAGCTAATTTCAATTAACGTGAGCTCACCGGGACAAAATATGTTCCGTTTACCCAGGATTCTGGGAGAAACCTAAAATCATCTCAGCCATCTTTCAAAGACAAATGAAAAGTCTCTTCACTCATCCGTTGAGCCGTAGCAACAGCAGTTACACTTCCACAGTAAACATGGATGCAACGCTAATCTCCTGGAACTTGGTCAAATGATCCATGTGCCGGTCAAGGAGGAAGAAGATACACAGAGGTATCTGCAGCTGCACACAAATACACACAAAAAAACTGATAACACACACTGGGGTGTGCTTGTGTGTGTAGAGCCAGTTTCAGATTAAGCTGGTCTTCCAACACAAATATTTGGCAGCGGGATGAGCTGTCTCAGGACGCACCGGAACATGAAATTAAGCTGGAGAGGTGAAGGTGCAAAGCAGAGCTGAAAACAACCTCACGGAGAGGAGGAAAGTTAGCACAAGCAGAGAGACGGTCCGATCGGTGATGCATTTCAGGTATTAAAAGGAGGGCTGGGTTGATAAAATGGATTAATCAAGTCGATCTAAACTTAATATTACAATAATGGATCCATAAAAATAAAGATCAATCTAACGCATAATGCTAAAGTCTGTGAGCTTAATGCTAACGTATAATGGGGTTTCCTATAGGATGGCTAATGCTAATGCTCTGGCGATCTAAACTAGGGTTTCCACAAATTTTTTTACTCAAAAGGCTGAAATCTAAATGGGATCCATGCTAACAGCGCCCCTCGGATTCCGAAAGTATATTATAGCCTTAGAGTTTTGGAACATCATAGAGAATCAATGGGAAATGGGTAAGTGGTTTTAACTAAACACACATGGTGGTCCAAAAGATAATCTTTGGTGGGCCAGATTTGGCCTGCGGGCCCCACTTTGGGCACCCATGACTAAATGAACATCTTTATATATTTACAGGCATGAATTTTCCAAACTCTTAAGGTTTTTTTTTAAGTTACCATTTGTGGTCTCAAACATATTTTTTGCCCATAATTTCTTCTTCTGGAATAAGGTGTAATGCTATAGCACGATCGCCACCTAGTGGCCAAACTGAAACGACCTCCAGGAGAAGCAGAACAATTGCTGGAGCTTCTCTGATTGAGATTCCAAATTACACTGTGTGCTATTAACAATCCCATTAATTCACTAATACATTTGACAGTATGTGAACTGCTTTTAGACTGATGAATATCAAAACATGTATAGATTATTAATGTATTTCTAAACAAATGTGTCTAAATGTTTAAACCAAGTAAACTCAAAATTGAATTGAATTGAGTGGATCGAAAGAATCGGAAAAAAATTGGAATCGTATCGATCCAGATTCTGGTTAATCGAATTGATTCTGTAAATGATTGGTCCTACCCAGTCCTATTAAAACGTCAGATGAGCTAACAAACAAAAACGTGTTTGTGGGCCTGAACTTCATGGGTGTGTGTAGGTGTTACAGTGTCTGTCTTTGCCATCGTGTCTGCCGTGTCCCACCCACTGTGGCTCTAATTGGATCCTTATTACCAAGCCAGCCTCCTTCCCAAGAATGATGGATTCATACCATGCAGAATTCCATTAATCATTCCTTATTCACAGTCCACTCTGAAATGAGGGCAAATTCATTTCTTGCCGTGCCGAGAGGCCATTCTAATGAATATTCATGAAAGGAAATTTGGGGTCAGGCCTAATAAAGGAGGTAATTTGTAATTTGCGCTGTTTCCACTTGGGTCTTGTTGAACAGGTTAACCTATAGAATATGCAGAACAGAGAGCGGCAGCACGAGCTCACCTCCACCTGCACTTAAACGTTTTGTATTTTACTCTGAATCTGACAAAAAGAGTCATGTCGACGTTCACTCTCACTCTCTTAGTATTCAGGTTAAATAGGCAACATTATGAGGAATTTATTCTGACTGACACCCCTCAAAAAGCAAGACAGTGGGCTTTTAACCAAAGTTGTATTAAATCGGTCTGAATGTCAGGCCGACTTCCTGCAAAAAAAAGGAAGGAAGCCGCATGCCAAACCGGAGACCTATAAAAGAAAAAGAAAAAAAACCTTCTCCTCAGTCAAGATTACTGCGAGTAAAACAAAGAATGAAAAATGGCCCTAATTTTTGCAAAATGGTGTGTCCTCTCTGCCTGACCAAACAAACCCCGTAGACTGCGGAACACTTTGAGGGAAAATCCATTTGGAATAAAACAGCTGCTTTAAGAGAAAAATAACAAGCTCCTCTGCTCTGCTTTCACATCACAGCACTTCACCCCCAAAAGCATTTTATTACTCCTTCTGAAATTATGCCCACCTGGCATCACTTAAAGTCACTTAATTAATAATTTATCAATACATTTGAAGTGATTAAAATTCATGACCAGAAAGTGTTTTTAAAATAGTGCCCCTACCCCCTAAGGGTGTCCAATCAGTGAACTGCTTTCGTTAGATCAGGAAGGAATAATTAATTGTACCTGAATGTTTAGTGGGGTTGGACAGTGGGGGCAGGACGCCTGTGGTGTGTGTGTGTGTGCGCACGTGTGTGTATAAATATATATGTGTTGTGGCTGGCCGTGGAGCATCTACGAAGCCAGACTCCATTTATCTTGCATGCGTTTAGCCTATTTCCTGCACCGGCATGTTTTTACTTGAGAGTGTGCGCACGTGCACTCTTTTAGCAACATCCCATAATTTTCTCTGCCAACCTGTCATCACCTTTGTCTCCTAAAGACCTTTGCTTTTCATCTCCGTCAGGAGGATCTCCTACGAGGAAACCACAATTTAGAGTTGAAGTCAGACATCTGTCTTTCACGCCGACAGAGTTGACATTAACAAGGAGACGCAGCAACAGTGCATGTTTACACAGATAAACACTGACAGCCAGGGATCTAAACAACAATAAATGTTTTATCCAAGCAACAAAATGTTGAGATTTTCATGTCTTATCATGAGAAAAAAATATTTGTTCCTCTTCTTTTTTTTCTCTTTAGGAGGCAGCTAACAGTTTTGTGTCCAAGCTATTAAAAGCGCTAAATGCCACTATTAAGAATGAATCAGTCAATAAATTCAATTTGGATCACATTTTTTATTTGGTATTAGTTTAAGTGCTTTTTAAAAACGCTGATAAACTAATAAGACTAATGGACAGAAAGGGGAACTCTAAGTCACGCCGGCACAGACACTAACGATAAAACGATGAAACACTACAGTAAAATTATAAATTCTTTGTGTTTCATTTCAGCCAGGCAACCTGTAACTCTAAAATGCTGCTTAAAGGTTCATGCATTATTTATCGAACCCCTAAAAGGGGTCCGTCTGCACCACCAAAGCTTTCACACCATACAGTTTAACATTTTCACAGCTCATATTTTCATGATTTTTTTTGTGTTTTTCTTCTATTTCTGGACACATTATTATTTCTGTATCTCCACATTGACAGTAAAGTTAAGCACCAACTTATATTCTGCTACCCTCAAGCTGAAACAGCTCAGGGGACACACAAAAAAAAGACCCCTTTGCACCGAACGATGAGTGCTGCTGAAGGCCCGGATAATCGACACGGTGTGTCTCGCTATGAAGGTAAGCAGACTGGCCTGTGTTACTCCGTCCTCTCATGTATAATACATCGCTATGTTTCACCCCAAGGTTCAGAAGCCCAGGGCCCCAGAGACCAACACAGTCTTTTAAAGATATGTGCTCACTTAATCACTGAAGAAAAAGGGCCCCCAGAGCTAGCCTAATATTATAATTAATAAATTCAAGCAAAAAGGGGTATTAAATTTCCTCCCTCTCAGGGTATCAGCTGAATACATTGACCTTTGTGGAAATTGCCCTCTAATTCGAATCAGGTTCTTGCGCCGTTTACAGACTAAACTTGTTTCTTTTTCTTCGCTCGGCTTCTCTTTGTCTGCGGGAGTTTGTGCGAAAGAGCTTCGCATGCAGGGGTGAGGTCTGTGCGTGCGGGAGCGCCTAACTTTGCACATCTGTGCCGGGTGTGTGTGGCTGTGCAAAAAGTGCATGTGATCCCTACTTATCTGCCTCTGCTGTAACAGAGAAGAACAGAAACTTTTCTTATTACCAGAGAGGTAGAGTAGCAGGCGGCTAAGTCTGTGTCTGCCTGTCTCTCAGCGGTGTAACTAACTCCCTGGTGTACATGGGGTCTTCAGTAACTCTGACTGAAGTTCAGAGGGGTTAGGTGGTATACTCAAGAGGAAGGGGAGAGACACTAGAAGGAGAAGGAAGGGGGAGGTTTAAGTAGGATTGGAAGAGTGGCAGTTTTAAAACAGAACTTTAAATCTCCACCTACGAAAGACGGAGAGAAAGAGAGTGAGGACAATGGCGTCATATGGCGTGCCGTTATCTTCAGGTCTCTGGAAGCTGGGAGACGAGAGGATGAGAATAAAAATAAGCTTGAAGAGGGGCACATGTGTGATAAAAGCTGTAGGCTGTATAATCTGTGCTGCTTTGCTGAGGAGGAATGAAAAAAAAAAAAAAAAAAAAAGTAAAATCTTTGCAACCTTCAGATTGTAAGATCACAGGAACATCCTGTCACCCACAACAACCCCAAATGAAAGCGCAGAGGATTTGCGAGATGGATGGATGAATGCATGAGTGCTTGGTTTGGCAGATAGAGAAACAAACACTGCAAAAGAATAAATAGATCACTAAGGCTTATAGGACTGAATGAATACTGTGCAACCGACCATTAGCTAGTTAGTAATCTTCATGCTCATCGGAGACGATAATGTGGCTCGTTATTTGTGCGAAATAAAATCTAAAAAACCTGCAATAAAAATATAAAACTGAATACATCACTTTCATAGTCGATCCATCAGCTGCTGAAGAAAAGGATTGAGTGGTTAACCTTCAAAATGTGTCAAATTCGATGTCAGAGACATTATTTATCTTAATAATGATAAGCCTAATTTAGCACCTCTTTAATCAACTCAGCAAACTGAAAGATGTTAAGTGAAACAATGTGCCATCTTTGATCATTCACACAGCCTAACAACAGTTTGCCTATTATGTCTCTTGTGCAGCCGTCTGGTGGAATTTAAGGCACGACACCATGTCTTAATTTTAAAAAGGTTGCACCAGATGTTCTTCCAGTCAGTGGATGACATTCACTGCATTTCCAAACAACATATTCATTTTCAGGCCCCAAAGTGTCAGTCGGGCCTCGCTTGTTTTCCTGGCTCCCCTGTTTAGTGGACCACTATCTCCCCCTGCTGGCCACATTCGACTTCAGTTATAAACATTCCTGTAGAGGAGCTCTTTGATTTTCTGTCACTTTCTCTACTCCAATCCAAGTAAAAGTTTGAGAAAATGATCAAGATGACAGCTCACTCCACCGTCGTCACCCAGTCCTCACCTCTTCGGCTCGTCTCCTCACCTCTGCGCACATGAAAAGGCCGATCCATCCCCGCCTCCGCTAATGGTCCGGCCATTATTCATCTCTCCAGCCAATTTGAAGATTTTCAGTAACAGAGTCGTGAAGGTTGAGAGGAGTCAGCAAGGAGCATTAAATATGTAGAGGAAGATGGACAAGGAAGGAAAGGGAGCTAGAACAAAGAGAAGTAGGACTTGTTGGAGGAAGATGAGTGAAGATGTGACAAGGTGGATTTGTTTGCCAAAAATCAGATTTGTATTTTATTTCTATAACTTTGCAAAACGATAAGAAAAAAAGTTATCTGGAGAGGCATCAAATTTTCAGGAGTCAGAATGACGGATCAGCAGTGAGTGTAGTGCAGTCTTTTTTATAGGGTTTTTGATAGTAGGCCAGAAGTTCTAATGCCTACAAAAGCTATAAAAGCAGTCTCCAATCTGGTAAAAAGTGGAGTTTTTTGTGGGAGCTGCAGTCTACCTGTCACGACGAGAATGGATGTTAGACGACCTGGACAGGAGAGATCATAAAGAACACAGTGGTTGAGGGTATCTTAATGGAGGAGGACCGATCAATAAGTAATATCAGCCCGTTTTAATTCCAGGATACACACATAAACCTTTACCAACTTCACAATGTCACTCAGTGTTCATAAAAAGTTTTTCTCTCCACCTTGGACGAGAAGACATAAATCCATCACTGCTTTATGGCCCCCGCTCCTCCTCCTCCTCCTCCTCATCTCCATTTTGATGTCTGTCTATTAGCGCGGGGTGAGGCCTCTCCTGCTCCCCCTTCCAGGGGCTAAATTAGCTCAATCAGCACTGTTTCACCTTTCTTCCACAGGCTTCAGGCTGAGTGTCACTCTGCTCTCCCGGGATGCATGGACGACTCTTCCTCACACACACATGCCCACAATAAGCCCAGCAGCTATAAGAAGATATATGTAGCTAAGGAGAAAGATGTGTGAGCAGTCAGACGAGTTCGAGTAGAAAAGCATGCTTTAGTTTGCCTCAGCTCAACAGGGCTTTCAGCTTTGAATGGGAAATTCTCGTTGAACCTTCGATCATTATTTTACTTTCCTCTCATCCCTTCTGTAGGGCAAAGAGGTGCTCAAGGTGCCACACCAAACCCACTTGAAAGATGTGCGTCAATCAGAAAAAGAGGCACGGAGTACTTTTCGGTGTCTCACTCAACCTCCAGAGGCCAAACTCTCCATTCCCGAGCCAACATCGCTTAAATTGCTCCTTCATGTTTGATTTGTCTCGACCTCTTCCCTCGTTTCCTTTCACTGAACAGCCACCCAAGTATCCAAGGAAGTGCAAGGCAGGCATTTCTGCAGCAGTAATAGTAGAGGGTGTGTGCCGGGAGGAGGAGGAGATGGGCAAAAAGGTGGTGATCGGACTGAGACATAAGATCTACTCTTCGTAGCTCTACAGGGATTTATTAGACTGGGAAGTACATTAGCATCATAAAGACCCAGGAGAATGGGCTTGTGGATGGGCTGCAGACGCCATCGCCACACTTTAACACGTGCCGCGGTATCAGCGAGTGTGTGCGGCTGTGCTCACCGGCGTGGATATGGAAAGATTACCCCGACTTAACTTAAGAAAGGCCGTTAAACGGTTTATGGATGATCCCAAAGCAGCGCTGGACTAATGCATCAGGAGATGATGGAAGGAGCGGAGGCCATCAAAAGTGACATCTGAGGGACCAATTCCATCACAAATGTTGATGTTTGGAGAACATATTTACATAAGAAAACCAACCGTAAGAGGGTTTTTTTTTAGTAATATTTCCTAATTCAAAATAGAGTTTGAGAATATTGTAAAATTGCGAAGACTTCTTATTTGATTATATTAAAGTTTCTAAGTGAGTATTTAAGAGGTTAACATGATATCAGCTCAAGCTTTCTCTGACTGATGACAGTAGAAGCTTTAATCACCAGAAAACATGGCCTCCATGTGGATCTCTGCTGCCCCTTAGTGGACGTACTGTGTAACAAAAGTTTAACACAAATGTTCAAATCTGAAAATATACAGTGGGGCAAAATAGTATTTAGTCAGACAACAGTTGTGCACTTTAAAAGATGAGAGAGGCCTGTCATTTTCTTCATAGTTACACCTCAACTATGAGAGACAAAATGAAAAAAAAAATCCAGATAATCCCATTGTTTGATTTTTAAAGAATTAATTTACAAATTATGGTGGAAATAAGAATTTGGTCTCCTACAAACAAGCAAGATTTCTGTCTCTCACAGACCTGTAACTTCTTCCTCTGCCCTCCACTTGTTACCTGAATTAATTTCACCTGTTTGAATTGGTTATCTATAGAAAAAAACACCTGTCCACAACCTCAAACAGTCACACTCTAAACGCCACTAAGACCAAAGAGCTGTCTTAGGACACCAGAAACAAAATTGTATTGAAGACTCAACCTGCAATAGGTAAGCAGCTTAGTGTGAATTATTAATTAATTATTATTATATTGTCATAATATTATTATTATTATTGCTATCAATTATTAGGAAATGGAAGACACACATGACCACTGATAATCTCCCTCCATCTGGGGCTCCTGGCAAGATCAACCCCATTGGGTCAAAATGATCTCAAGAACGGTGAGCAAAAATCTCAGAACCACACGGTGGACCTAGTGAATGACCTGCAGAGAGCTGGGACCAAAGTAACGAAGGCTACCATCAGTAACACACTACAAATCCTGCAGCGCCAGACGTGTCCCCCTGCTAAAGTTAGAACATGTGAAGACCCGTCTAAAGTTTGCTAGAGAACATCTGGATGATCCAGAAGATGATTGGGATAATGTCCTATGGTCAGATGAAACCAAAATAAAACTTTTTGGTAAGATCTCTATTTGTCGTGTTTGGAGGAGAATCCAAAGAACATCATACCTACTGTAAAGCACGGGGTGGAAGCATCATGCTTGGATTTTTTTTTTCAGCAAAGGGATCAGGACGACTGATCCATGTACAGGAAAGAATGAATTGGGCCATGTATGGTCAGATTTAGAGAGAAAACCTCCTTTCATCATCAAGGACATTGAAGATGAAACATGGCTGGGTCTGTCATCATAACAACGAAATCAAACACACGTAACACACGTAACGAAGGAGTGGCTTCATACGAAGTATTTCAAGGTCCTGGAGTGGTCAGTCTCCAAATCTCATAGAAAACCTTTGGAGGGAGTTGAAAGTCTGTGTTGCCAAGCGACAGCCCCAAAACATCACTGCTCTAGAGGAGATCTGCATTGAGGAATGGACCAAAACATCACTGCTCTAGAGGAGATCTGCATGGCGGAATGGACCAAAATACCAGCTACAATTTGTGGAAACCTTGTGAAGACTGACAGAAAACATTTTGACTGCTGTCATTGTCAGCAAAGGGTAAATACCAAAGTATTGAGTTCAACTTTTGTTATTGACCAAGTACTTCTAACATAATTTGCAAATGTATTCTTTAAAAAATCCAACAATGTGATTTTCTGGGTCATATTTCTCCTTATTTTGCCTCTTATAGGTAAGGCATACCTATGATGAAAATTACAGACCTCTATCATCTATTTAAGCTGACTAAACACTTTTTTGCCACACTGAATAAATAATTCAACATTTTATAATTGTGGAAAAGCATCCTCAGAGGAATCCACACACTGAGCAATCCTTAAGTTATCCTATCTTGTCAGTTTTAGTGTTACATCCGAAGAAGACTGAGCTCAACATAGGAAGAAGTAAGTTGAAACTTAAACAATATTTAACAAAAAATGTCAAATTCAACAATTTAAAGCTGGTTTACCTTCAGTGTCTGGACCAAACCAATGTCTCTCTTTAGGAACAGACAGAGTGATACAAATGTATCATTTTTGTTCTCCCAAGTGGTTAACTACTTAAGACATAAACTGATTAAACATAAATTGATTTATCTGAGGTGTAATGTTTTTCTGCAGCAAGCTGCAGAAAAACATTAGGTAGGGGTCAAAAGGTCAAAATTCACTAAAAGTTATATATACATAAACATTTATTCAGTCTATTCTACAACAGTAGTGAATTTGGTTTGATTGCGCAATCACCACAGTGACCTTTTACTTTGCAAGTGATCAAGATTCAAACATTTGATCAACTACTGTGAATGCACACACTTCAAATGACCACTGAGGTGGAGGATTACCTACTTGTGTGTTTTGCCGGGAGTTCCTCATCTTCCGAGCAGCCATGCAGCCTTGCAACACCGGCCAACGGTTGACTCCCTTCATGTTGATTGATGATACACAAACTTGTTTTTAGGTTTTCCACTCTCATTGTTGCAGCTAAGCATTTCCTTAAAATTGCAGGTTGTCATCGGATGGAGTTGTTATTGTGTCGACTTGGTTTATGACTTTAAAATGCATAAAAGTTGACTCATATCTGTTTTTTATAGGATATTGAAAGCAATCGACTGTCATAACACATACAAACAAGTGCAACAACAAAATTCCAGTAATAAATAAAAATAAAAAAATTGGGGAAGCTCACTTTTAAGGACAATTTAGGTTCACTAACTGCCCTACAGTATCAGGACTACTTTTGGACTGTGGGAGGAGGAGGCCCAGAGAAAACCCACACATGTACGATGACAGACTGTGCAGACCCCACAGAGAAGGATGCTAGCAGGGATTTGAACCAGGGCCTTCCTATTGTGAGGTAAGAGTGTTAACCACTACATTGCCCTCATCAGTCAAAACTGTAAATAAAACAGGAGCAAAAGATGACCTTGAATCGTTGGCTTGTATTCTGTTTGCATATTGAAAATGTGTCTTACAGAAAATCATTTTGATTGGACAAACATACAGATAACATTTAGAGTTTTTGACAAAATGACTCAAATTTGTAATATATACTATACATATATATCATTTAGTATAATATAGTCGCCGTTGAAGGCAGCATGAGCTGATGATGCCCCTATCATTTCGTGTAGAGTATCAGAGGTGAACAGGAAGTTACACAGAAAACAGTTAACCCGCATTGTTGCATGCAGAAACAAAAGTGAAGTCTGGGGCAGACCAAGAATGAAAAACAAGAATGTCGGCTGTTTAAAGAAGGCAATCAGGATGTCTGCAGATACCGGAATTGTCTCCAGGACAAAATTCTAATTGAAAATGAGGTTTTTTTTTAACAAAAAAAGGAACATAGCAGATGCCCTTTGTAAGAGTTATGCCCTTCTATCCCCTTCACCAAGATGCTATTTTCTGTGTCCTGTTAATACTTTTTAATTGCAACCATCTGCTAAAACAGCAGCATGAAAAAAGACATTTTAAGGAAAGTAGTTTGCTGATTTATTTTGCACAAGATCTGGATTAATATTTAACAAAATCTGATGTTTTCTATATAGTAAATTGTTTAGGAAACTCAGGATTTTCAGTCTTAATGTAACAATAAATATTGTTAATGATGAATGTCTTCACAGAGCAAAGAAAAAGTAGTAATTATTGTCTTTATTTTAATGTATTTTTTTTACTCTCCAGAAAATGTTTTCTTCTTTAGAGAATAGTTTAAAATTTAAGTCATTTTCACTTTGAGACACATTTTTCCTGATTTCTTTTATTTGTGACTAATTTCTTCATAGCAAAAACAACCCGGTAGTGTGATATGTTTATTTTTCATTTCATTCTGCATTTCACCATAGATTGTGCACTATAAACAAGGAGACGGTGCAAAAGATTGTTCTGCATTCATGTAGTGTTGGAAAATGTGTTGTTTCTAAGACGTTCATGTGTATTAACTGAATCGTGAAGTCATTTTTTCTTTTTTTTTTTAATCACTCCAACACCACATGAACGCAGAATTTCTCTAAGTTTGCATTTTTCCTTGAGGGACATCAACCAATTGGCACTAAAATGAGAACAAAAGCCACTATATTAAAGGTAAAACTCCAAAATATCTATGATAAATATTTTCAGTCCAGCCTGTCTATCACATTTTAGAACTCTTTCTGTGGAAATTCTAAAAATGCAAATAAAAAGTGTTTAAGAAAAACTACACTGAGATAAGATTACCCTTTCAGCAAATGTTGGAGAAAAACTTGAATTAAAAAGTTTCAAGATTGCTGGGGGTCTGCAACCTGCAGCTCTGGAGCCCCAAGTGTCTCTTTTAACTCTCCATTGGGGCTTTTTTTATGGAAGTAAAAAAGAACTTCTACATGTTAAAAAGTAACTATAAAGTAAGATATGAGAAAGTAGTAGTAAAGAAGATCAATGGTCATCAATCAGCAACTAATTAATTAGCTTAGATTTCATCGTGATTCACTAGATTTACATTTGATGCACCAACAACAGCAAAATTAACCATTTTTATTTAATTACTACTTACATTACACTTCTACATTTGCTGCACTGAGATGATATGTGGCAGAGAGTCTTTTATTTTGAAAGGAACTGACGTGAACTGTCATAAGTTTTAAAAAATGGCTATTTTTCTTTTAATGTTTGTGTTTTATTCATACAAAATGAAGAAAGGTTCATTTATGTTTATCATAATAGTAACAATAGCATAAATACAATTCAGTGACTTGTTTTTTTAAAGGGTGAAGGAAGACTTTGTGGCTCCTAGTGGGTTGTAGTAGGTGAGAAATCAACCCAAATTGGTCCTTTGGAATTGAAGGTTGCAGACTCCTACCCTAGTATAACTTTTACACCTATTCATGAATGCATGTTCAAAAAAACATTAAACAAAACAAAAAAAACCACCAAACACCAGTGTGTGTAGTCTTGTAGAACATTTTTATATCTTCAGTAATTTCAAAACCACTTATCCCTGTGGAGATGCTCTGCAGAGCACCCTCAAGTGGAGGAGCAGAGGAGGCCAGGGAGCTCTTGGGAGTGTTGACAGAATGACAATGTGCAACAGTCAAACTGTAAAAAGGCACAATTGCAGACAACAATGGATGCAGAGTCAGTGGCAACACCAAAAAAATAAAAAATAAAAAATTCACCAAACACTGGCTTAGAGTTTCTGTGATAAGGAGACAGCAATGCTGACATACTTCAATCTGACCAGAAGACCTGGTAAACCTGTTTGATTTCAGTCACATCATAGAATCATCACTGATCTATGTCTGGCTTCTAATGTAAATTATAAATTAAATGGGAAATAAAATAGAATTCTGATCATATAAAAAGCTACAATAAATGTATGTTTTCCTCCCGTCTCTAAAATCAAGTCAGACTGTTTATAAATCACTTCCCTAGTCTTTATCCCTCACAACATTGGCCTAAAAACATACATCGTGTAATTCCAGAAATAAAAGCTTTAAGTAGAAAGACCAGATGGAAAATTAAACAAAACTTCAACAAGAAACAGAAATAAAATACAGTCAAGTGGCTTAGTGGTATACAACATTTGAAATTAATCGTATTTCATGTACAAAGTCAAAAAAAAAATAATATAGTTTCCAGTGCTTTTGGAGGAAAAAAAAACATCACACTTAAAAAGAAACTTGCCTTCAATCAAAAAAATAATCACTTACTATTTTACTAACTATCAGTTCTGATCGAAAGCTATAAAAAGATTAGCCCCAGGTCCAACACAGCAGAAACAACACAGGTTCACCACAACCTGCAGCGAGTATCACTGTGACAACTGGAGTAATGAATTACCTTTGGGTGACAGCTTGTATTCCCGACCTGAGCTTTACCTCTGCAGCTGTCAGTTTTGCTTGATTTACGAGGGAGGCGACTGATGAGGTGAACAGTCTGATCTTAGAACAGCCTGAAGGCGCACGCCACTTTCCGTGTGTGTGTGTGTGTGTGTGTGTGTGAGCGCAAGAATGCACTTGTACGTGACGGGCGAGTTTCCATGTGTTGAAAGGGTTGTGTGTGTGACACGAGCGTGAGCGTATGAGGGCAGGCGTGTTCTGATGCTATCACTGTGAAAGCCACACATGTAAGAGACAGCTTCGTCATTCACCAGAGCCTCATCAACTTTACTGCCAAAAACATAAAGAATCAATTAGTAGAATAGAAAATTGATCATTTTTTTCTTTGACCAAAAACAGGTTCAAATCTTAACAATTTAGGTTAAAGGAAATAAAAAAAGACAAAGGAACGCAACACAGTTCCCCCTCCAGATAATTTATACAGCCAAGACAAGAAAGCTATTTCCATTTTATTAACTGTGATTCATTCAATCATTTACGGTTGCTATAAGAGGTTGTGGAGAGGCCAAATAGCTTGTCCTCTATCACGTGAGTCAACGCTCTCAGATGTCCTCGTGTCTTATAGCATCAGTCTAATTAAACAGTGCTTTTTTGCTCACTTTTCAATTATGATTCAGGGTCCTCTTGTGCTGAATAACTGATCTGGCTGTGTTGGCTCTCAGCTTGTAAAGGCAGAGCTCGTTCACAATCATTCCATAGGCACTTGTGTGTATGTGTGCGTGCAAAAACGTGCTCTGTACAGCATGGTTTCATCAGCGTGACTGCAGTGTCCCCTCGTCTTCCCATACCTACAAAACAAAGAACTGTACAACGACTGAGTGTCACTTATGTGTAAAACGTGTGTAATGTGTTCCTTCATGTGTATCGTTTCTCTTTTTTTTTTTTGTTTTACTTGACTAAGTCGTCTTAAACAGCAACCATCAAACCTCATGCCCTTGAGTGAGTGCATCTACATGATGTCTCCGTCCTCTATGCTAAAGCTGGATCTGCGGCTGGAGTCAACAGAGGCTTCGGGGGACATCGCAGAGAGCAGGGGGTCACCAACCATAGGGGACAGAGGTTCGTCCATCATCAGCAGGCCCATGTCGCCTCTTCTCATTTGGACATCGAGTCCACTCAGGTCGCCCAGCCCTGCCATCCCGTCTGAAAATCCAGGTATTCCATCGCACAAGTCCAGCGATTGGACAAAGTCAAAGGGCTGGGAGCTGCCCACGGCGGGGTACTGGATGGGCTGCTGGGGCTGGAGGTGTGGCGGGAGGGGGGGCAGCTGCCTGGTTTGAGGCTGCATGTGATCCTGGGGGTGGAGGTGGGGCTGGGGCATATAGTGGTGCTGCTGGGGCTGGGGCTGAGCGTGGTTGTGGTGCAGGTGGTGGGGCTGGTGATGGACCTGCGGATGGCTGTGAGGCAGGTTCTCTTCCGGGCTGGTCTCTTGTTTTATGTACGGAGGCATCATGTCAGGCAGGCTGAGACCAGAGGGAGACGCGTTGGGCAGCCCGTGCAGACGAGCCTGCATTTCCAGCTCCTGTTGAGCATGAGCAGACAACAACCTGATCAGAAACGTTACGTTCTCAGTGTTCCTGCACATCCAACGGAGCGAGTGAGTTACCTGGATCCGTAGCATCAGCTGTTTATTGGCCATTTCCATCCTTTTGAAATTATTCTCCACCTCTTTGGACCTCTCTACATCTTTCTGCATTCGTTTAATATAATCTACAGAAGCTCGCAATATGGTGCCTTTGTTCCAGCGCACATCACTGCAAAGAGACAAAAACACCAACTCAGTTTGAATAAATGCAGCAAATTAACACTCAATCACTTCAGCTGTTCACAGTGATGTAGTAAAGGGGCCATACCATGAAAAAACAACTTTTTGAGATTTTTGAGTGTATTATACTGTTCATTCCTCACTATAAAAGAACCAAAGCGGTATTTTTGATCTGTTCATGCATTTCGGAGTGATCCCCTAAAAACCTGCACTGTCAACAGCAGCCCCTCCCATACCCACGACACGAGCGGGTCATCACTGACATCACAGAGTGAGTCAGTCCAACACTCAATGTCTCCACTGAGCTAGTGATGATCAACAAAAAACTTTCATTTTAGATGCAGAATACCGTATATCTTCCAGTTGTGTCCTGTCTCCAATAAATTCCAGCTCAAACTGGTGTTTGTTACTTTAGATGCGGGGCTCCTTTAAGACACCCACCCTCCCCCCGGCGGCCATAGTCGTGCAGACACCAAGAGTATTTGTGTTGGGAAGCAGTGTAGTGATCGCTGGGCAACTAAAAGGCAGATATATGGTGTGTGCACCCATCGTTGAAGAACTTTGGATTATTTTTGTGGGAAAAATGCAGACACGCAACTAAAGACTGTAGGTCCTAGAGTCTAGGATGACGTCATGAAATGGGCGGCAACCAGATGCAGCGGCAGGCGGAGCTTCAGGAAACGAGTCGTTTTACTTTCAGGTAGTAATAAACTCACGAAAAATAACTAATATTTTAGAAATATATTTTCTTTAGTGTTCCAAAGGTAATAAGTGATCATATATATGGATATAGTTCACTCTGAAAGGCTAAAGAAAATCATGGTATGGCCCCTTTAAATGACACCAACATGTTCTTCAGTATAGTTTTCATCCAAAAGTAATGTGAAGATTTAAAAAAGTTTTTATTTGAAAGATTTAGTTTAAAATGAAAAATAATTATGACAATTTTTCTTGGAATAAATCCTTGGAACATTTTATTTAATTAAAAGGGCTAAAAGTTTTGACATTTTTTAATTGTTTTGACCTTGTCTTAATTTTGTTTTGGTTTTATACATTTTAATTTTGTTGATTGTTGCTATACAACAAAAAAGTCTGTTAAATCTAATTCAGTTTTATTTAGCCCAATATCACAAAAGAATCGTCTCATTGGGCTTCATACAGGTAATTGCAAAAAAGCAGAAAGTCAGTTATAAAATATAATCAAAAGCTGGTTGCTAAACTAAACTAAACTGATTATCCCTGCTCTTAGACCCTCCTTCTCAGTAAAGAAAAACTGTATGAAGGAGGCATGAGGGAGGGCTCCTGTTCGATCTAAATTCTTTGTGATATTTGCCAAAAAAAGACAAAATTTCCTCCTCAGAACTGAGTTTTTTTTTTTTTTAGAACTGTTGTTTAACATAATAAAAATATCTGAGGCTGTACTAAAAAGACAGATATCAAGCAATGCCATACACACAAAAAATTGTTTTAAAGATAAATTATTAGAAAAGTAGTGAAAAAAGCTCCAGACTGCTAAGGGTTAAAGCAAAGTAAAGTAAATCTCTTCATCTGAGAGGTAACAGAAACTCACAGGTCATTAGTTTTGGGAATCATAGTGCCCAGCTCTTTGATGCGGTCATTGATGTTGAATCTTCTCCTCCTTTCAACTACAAGAAAATACAGAAAAAAAAAGAAACAAAAATGTTAAAAATGTGCAGCAGATAAGGTAGCACTGCAATGCATTTTGGGACTATACAATAGATAACAGAGCAGGACAAACACTCAGGCAATGATGTGAGTGGGTGCACATTCACACACACAGAGTCACAGGCAATTACACCGAAGTGCCAAGACAGCAGAAACGATCAGGTTAACTATCCACCCACTTGTTGTACCATGTCAGCTAAATCAGCAGTCTTAAACAGTTTGTGCAAGGATCCATTATGTTGTATATGTGTGCTTGCAGATGCAAACACAAAAATGCGTGTGCAATTGCTGTACAAGCGTGAATGAATGAAGAACATTTGGAGGAAGGAGCTTCTCGACTTACTCAGGTTGTGGTTATCTTTTTTCTGTCTCTCCTTGGCCAGCGCCCGGGCTTCTGCATCTTTGCAAAAACAAAACGGAATTAGCTAAAGGCTCAAACCGTTTTTCTGACGACAACCGTCAGGCATGGGGAAAAGAAAAAATGTGTTTACTCTGTGACCAAGAATGTCAGCATGACATGTGAACAGCTTGAACGTGACCGTAACAGAAAAACAACAAAGAAAGATGTTTCCACCTGAAAGTTCGCGCTTGATGGTGAGGTTGGCAGGACAGGAGTTACTGGTCATAGTAATGGCGGGCCCTTTCATTCCGGGGCCGGAGTAAACGTCCAGGTGACTGCTTGACAGGGGGAGCTGCAGCAAAATTCAACACGGAAAACAAAGATCAGTCGAAGAAAAGGACATTCTCGTTCAGGTCAACTTCAATGATGAGCTCTGAGATTTAGAGGATGAGGTTTCCCTTCAAGTTTCACTGCAGTAAGACACTCCTAAAAAGTATGAAGTGATCACGGCCCCATAGAATATTGCACAGAAACCATTTTTGTCTCAAAATTCCACTTTTCCATCTAAAGGGTGAGTGGAAGTTGAACGTAATCAAACAAAAACCAACAATCCTTCAGCAGATTCATAAATGTGTTTAGCACCTTTCTGAAGTCAGCATTCGTGTTTATGGAGCTATAAAAGCAGATAGGAAGAGGTGATTCTAAATTATCTCACCTGGGAGCAGCAGGCCAACACATAGCAATGATTGACAATCATACCACCTATCTTATCTCACTTTATGGCTCAATTCACTCCTTCGGCTTCTCCTGCTACTGAAATTATGTTTGTGGCGTGCTCCAAACTCCAAACTTTTGCACTTTAGCCGTTGTGTAACAACAGCAATTTGCTTTTGTATGGACTCCTCGAACGATTTAATTTCTTTTTTATTGTGTAGGTTAATGGACTTCTTTATGCCCCGTAAAGCATCTGTGTCATACTCCCTGAAGCGGAGGCAAATATATTGCTGCTAATGAGGCCTAAAAGATAAGGAACTCAGAAGGAGAGATAAGTTAATCTGAAGCTACTGTGTAAGCTCTGAGAGAAAACACATTCTGAGACATAAACAGACACACTGCAGGTAAAAAACAAAGAAAATGTTATTTCATGACAATTTAAAGATTTAACCAGTTATCTTTTAATATTGATATGCAAGTTCGGATGTCAACAATGTATGAAAATGCGTTCACATTTTGGAGAAAAATATATATTTTTTGCATCAATGGAATTACAGACAAAATATATACTTCATTTCAACAATTCAGCAAATATAATATATTTTGTGAAACATTTTTTTATTTTCACTTTCTTTAGCGTATTAAGATTCTTTAGTTTATTAAAATGAATGACTAAAAGTGATACTTGGTGTGCTGCAGTGTAAACATCCATACGCAGACACACTTGAAGGAATCAAACTTCTTTCTCCTCTGTGCCTGGTATTCAGTGGTGTCCCAGACTCTAATTTTGAGATTCCATGAATTCCATGGAATTTGCTGCTTTAATCCCCATCAGGATTTAGCACGTTAGGTTTGCTCACTGTTCTGACATTTTGGAATAAAGCTGCTATTTTTTTTTCTCCTTAATTTGAGAGGTGCACTTTGGGTTTCTCTCATTTCTCCTGCAGAACTTGTTTTTCCCACAACCTAACTTCAATCAGTGTGTTCTGCCCAGTCTAATCAATGAGTGTGACACAGACACATGCAAAGACTCACTTAGCATGATTAAACCAATCAACCACACTAACGCAGCACCAGATAAAGCTACAGAAGGTTGGATGTAGAAAAGGTGAATCAGGTACATGACCATGTTGTGTCAAAAGTTACTCTCAACAATAATACATTCACCCCAAAAATGATCGACTGAAATGAATGACAGCTTGGAGTTATAAAGAAAAAATGTTCAAAAGACAAAAATGTTCCTGCATCAGCTTCCTAAACTGCGGCCCCTCTTCTAATCAGGAACCTAAGGCTCAAAGTTAGCGGCGCTGCTGCTGAATCAATCTCAGAAGCGATTCAAATGACTGAAAAACACAGAGTGCATCCAGAAGATTGTACCAAAATGAGGAAAAACCTGTGGTCTTACCAACTGAATCTGTTCTCCTTCAATAACTTCCACAATGGCATAGGTCTTACTCATCTCCTTCATCCTACACTCCTTCCCTTTCAAGCTCGGGGGGGTTTCTTCTTCCTGTTCAGGTACAGGCAGCACATGTGGCTTCTGTGCGGCGCGGCCGGCCCCGTCCCGACAGACTGACCTCGGCTGCAGCTCCCTCGTCTTTCTTCTAGCTCGGCTCCAAACCAAACAGTGAACTTTCCCCTAACTGGACTTTCAGCCTGTTTTCCCCTTGCATAAATTGTCCTCATCCCCTTTTCCCTCCTCCCTCCTTTCTCTCCCCCCCACACCCCCACCTCCCTCTCTTCAAATGTCTTGTAAACAAGTTGAACTCTAACTGCCGGTAGTTTAATTGTTAATTTTCTTAGTGCGTTCCCTCAGACACAAAGGAGTGCACAGTGCTCCACTGGCAGGTCTTCACTACAGTTTCTAACTATGTCCAACATGGTTTAGAGCTGGAATGTTTGGTGTTTAACCACATTATACACTGTTTCGTACATTAGAATGTGTCCATTTATGTGCCTGCCCATATGGCTGCATTAACATTTCTTTTACACAAACAAAAAGCAAAAATTCATCAGAGTTTAAATGATCTAACAGACCCAACAAACGAAGATGCTTGATTACAGAATCAAGCATGAATTCAAATGATGAACAGAAATATTGATGGGCTCAAATTAAGAACGGATCTAAATTCTTCCAATTGTGGGGGCATTTGGAGGGGTAGGGTTGTCCTAAATGTTTTTTTAAAAGGACAACAGGCAGATTCGCGCCGTGCCGCGGATGACAAGCGCTTTTCTTCATGTGGGTGAGCTCTAATGCTTAGAAATTTACATTTAATTGTAAGTAATGACTTAATTTCTTCGTAATGACATAAAGTTATAAAACCAATGTTGTTATGCATGTATGTAAGCAATAGCAGCTATGTGCTAACGTAGCTAACACCGACAATTGATGATGTCATCGAGTGGGAGTAACATCCGAATTTGAAGACAGTACTTTTCCATGACTCTCCATTTGGACTACAGCTCGTCTGTGGTTGTTTAGACCATTTGTCCGTGGTCGGCCCACCACACTGATCTGTGTGTGTCTCAGTGTCTGTGTTGTGTTTGTGTGTTTATCTACAGTCTGTTTAGATACAAAAATATGATCGGATTTGTCAATCGCAGTATTTTATTGTGAAAAAATGGTTATAATTTGAAAATTGACTGGATTTTCTCGTGTGTCTTGGTGTCACTTTCTGCCAGAATTGACCCAGATCACTCGCAACTCACGCAAAAAATTAAGACTGGATGCTGGAACAATCGCTGCACTGTGCAAGCTGGTCACGGAGGACCGCAGTGCTTCACGTCTAGTGTGAACTACACTATAGGTTAACAAAGGGGGCCGAATGGTGTAAATGTCGGGGTAGGGAGAAGCCATAACGGTATGACAATAATCGGATTCAGCCAAAGTGTCAGCCAACTTGCTGCAAAGTCTCAAAAACAAAACAAAGAATTGGTCAAACAAGATTTTTTTCATTTTGCTCTACTTACAGTGTTTGGCATCTGGACAGGATCAATGTATGGCTGATCATCATAGTTAGACATATTGATTATGTCATCAATAACATCATCCATCTGAAAAAAATAAAAAATGCAAATTTTCAAGTTTAATTTCATTTCACAGAACAATTCATAAAAAAGTGATCCTAGATTTAATAAAAAACACTGGTGAGATTGTAAAAGTTTAAGGACCTATAAAGCACAGAGAGAAGAGTGAAGCATAGGCTAACATTTATTTGATTAAATACCAGAAGAATGAAAGATGGCAGTGTCTTTAGTGATGCGTAAATAAACTATTTTCTTTTAGAGAGATGAACAGAGAAGTGGTTGGAAGTTGAAGGTAAAAAGTTGGTCAAAGTCTTTTGGGTTCAAAGGCCCCCTGCATTCTGCTGTTTTTCTGTCACTTGTTAAACTGTAATTACAGCTACAAGGCCATTATAGAGCATTTAAAATCCACTGATTGCCACTCTCAGTTAGTCACCACTTTAATCCACACATTTACTGTATGAATAACACATTAACAGTAGTTCATTTGCAACCACCACTTCTCACTGCCAAAGAACAATCCAATCATTGCTCTGCTTCCATAAAATGAAGGAATAATGCTCCTGTTAGGGTAACTATTAACCCTTGTGACTCACATATGTATTAGACTGGATTCACTAAATTGAGCTTTGAAAGTTCACCATAATCTTGTGTTTATGGGTTTATGTTTATGCCCAAGCGCGCAGGAATCTACCTCTTTCTCGTGGCTGGAGCTGATGTCGAGCATGGCCATGGGGCTGTTGGGGGCGCTGTTTCCAGATATGAGCTGTTCTGTACGGATGTGTGGGGAGCACATGGGTGGGGGGGCAGAGCCTGAGCCACCCGTGGGTACCCTGTTTTGGGGGGGAGATGGCACCCCCAGTCCCGACACTGCATGGACCGTCTAACAACACAAAGAAAGTTTGGATTCAATGACAGAAAGATTATGATTAAGTAGAGCACTTTAAACAGAATCACCAAGAGCTTAAAGGTCCACTCAAATGAATACTCTTGCAGCCTTTTTGGGATAACGGAGAACATAAATAAAGTCAATTAAGACCAAAACTGCTTTTTGGAGTATTTCTTTATTGAAAATGTGCTGAATCAGGAGCAGAAAAACCTTGCAGTTGTTGAGTACAAACTACAAACAATGGAAACAAGCTCCCTGCTCCGCTCCATTCTGATGCATCCACTTGCAGACAGATAGACTCACATACGAATTGGAGGGTATTCAGACTGGAAAATTATTTGTTCCCTTAATTTGTTCCAGATAGAGTCCTAAAAACCTTGCGTTTGGTCTGTATTAAGACTAGGATCTACCAGAGATTTCTGTTCTAGACCAAAACTTGTAAACAGAACAATGTGAATAAACAACTCTTTAGTCATTGGCCAAGAGTTAGGGGGGAGGGTCATAACAGAAAGATGGAGGTGCTGTACTGTGCAAATACTTGTCAAGATTGTTTACTTACTCAAACTTTTTATTTCACTTTTTATTTCATCTAACTATTAACATGTTTGAATCAAAACTCATTAACATTTATTTTTTGCTAATAGACTGTTAGAAGTTAGAAGCTGGGAAAAGTATCATGCACTAGAGTTCCGCTCTCTATTCTCATCTATCTCTCCTCTATTCTTTATTATTTAGTTCTCTGTGCCTCTGTATGGTGCAGTGTGATTCATGTGTTGTTTCTCTTTCTCACTCCTCTCCGGGGGAGGGGGAGAGATTTCAGATTCCAGGTAGATCAACTGTCCTCTTGTTCTTGGCCGTGGACTATGCCTCTGGCTTGTCTTGGCTGTGGACCTCACCCCACCTGTCCCCCACTCCTGTCTGGCTGACTTCTTTAATTGTCCTGGTAAATCGCCTGTCCATCCTGGGAGAGGATCCCTCCTTCATGTGGATATCCCTGAGGTTTCTTCTTTTTTCCTGAGCTTTTCATTACCAGGAAAGAGGGTCTAAGGGTAGGGGTAACCGGTTTCATTTAGTCTGTTTAGATTAGATTAGTAATTAGCTCCTGTTTATATTTTCTATTATATTGTACCTTCTGCTTCCATACAATTACTGGCATAAAGCCCAATGAGACAATTCTTTTGTGATATAGGGCTATATAAATTGAACTGAACTGGCTGGTCAATTTTGAACGTCTGTATGAAGGTCAAGTTGAATACTTTTTACTGCAACTTTGGTACCATGAAGGCATGCTGCAAGGTGGTTACTGAGGACGCTATGAGGTTCACTAATAACATGTAGATTTTTGGGAAAACCGTGTGAGAAGCAATGTGAATCACGTTAAAAGTTGTTTAATGATTCTACATTCATCCAAGCAGATTTTGATGAGTTGCTGTTGCATCGCTGCTCCACGTATGTCTGCAAAGGACTGGCTACGGTGGGCGTTTTCGTTCAGTTGATTCACTCCTGGAGTGTATTCAGACGGAAAAATCTCATAAGTTCAATATCGAAGTTCAGTCCGATTGGAAACTAACCAAGACTACCTCAAAAGATGGGTCAGAGAGCGGTTCATGGTCCTGGACCAGAGTTCACTTGTGCGTATTCACTTTGTTCTAGATTATGGGGAAAACGAACTCTGGTTCACTTTAAGCAGACCAGTCTGAATACACCATAAGATTTCCTTGTTTGAGCTGGTATCTGGTTAAAAACTGTACCACTTACTATGCGCCAACGGTCCAACCCACAACAAAGGGGTAAATTTCCAATGAACTCCTGCTGCTCTGTAGGAACTATGTCCAAGAAAAAATGGTTTTGCTCTTTTGTTTTTTGGCTAAAAGCAGCATGACCAATTAAAAAAAAACACTGGGAATGCTTTGAAAATACATCAAAAGATGATCGGAGTCAGACTTTAAAGACATAAGTCAACAACCTCATTAAAATATTTATAAAATGTATGAAAGATTAAAAAAAAAACATAAAATGTAGTGAAGATCTTGCTGAAATGTTTAAAATGCTTATCTTAAAAGCCTCGGTTTAGTCAACGGAGCATAGAGACGGAAGCAGAATGCTTCAGAGTTTGGAAGCCATCGCTTGGTACGCTTCATACCCTTTAGTTGGAAAATGTGAATGGGGACAACCAAAGTACTGTGTACCAATGCACTGTGACTTCTATGCAGAGTGATCAACAAGCCAGATAAAAACAGAAAAATAAGCCTTTCACTGCCAAAGTTGTTTACTTAAGTTTCAAGTTACAATTAAGAGCAAAGGAGAGAATTACCTGTTTGGTGGCAAAGGTGGTTGAAAGGTATTCTTTAACTTGTTGCCTCTGTGCCTGACGGAGATGATAGTTTGTCGGGTTTTCAAGGTGAGTCTGCACCTGCATGGAAGAAAACACAAAAGAAAATCCATTCTTTTACTTTTCTGAGAAACTCATTCAGCTCTTTACCAGATAAGACTTTTTTAATCTTTAAAAGTTCAGTGGAAAAGGCAAAAAAAGCAGTTATGAATGAATGAATTACTCATCACTGCCATTTAGTTTTTACAGATTATGACCTTATTTTACTGCCAACATTTATACTCACTGGGTTCAGACCTCTGCACCTCAATAATGTGACACTGCTAAAACATGGTGGCATTAAGTCAAAGAGAGTTCAACGAGGATAAAGCTGCAGTAAATCCTGTGGTGAGGCTAGATAAAGACATGGACTGACCTCATTCCTTTACATCAAAGGCCAAATTTTACCTACGAGTTTGAAAAGGAAAAAAAATCAACAAAACTTAAATAGTTATTTTTCTTCCTGTCTTGACATCAAAGCCAGAAAGAAAAACATCAAATCTGCACTCACTGTAAAAAATGAGCTGAGCCTTTAGACTATCTCTTTAACAAGTTCCTTAAATTCATGTTATTTTGCAATCCTGAGAACAAACAATGATCGACAATGATCACATTCCTGTTGCTCAGCTTTTGTCAGGATGCAGGAATAATTCTCAACACTGATGACCACACGCACTTAAAATATGTCTTTCTGTCAGATGAAAGACAGAAAAGGTCCAAAGATAAACAGCCCAGCAGGTAAGACAGGCTCATATGGAAACACACTAACTTTAGCTCTACAGTAAACAGCAAATATTGAACTACATAGCACAGATACTTTCTTAAAATATTACAAAAAACAACAAGCCTCTTTCCCCTCAGCACACACACATGCATCATTTAAGATAAGGGCACACAAAGGCATCTCTGGAATCAGGCAAAATGTCACTTCAGCTTTATCTGTCCCTGTCTGACTATATCTGCATTGTTTCTTTCTGGCCTATCATAAAGCATGTCAACCGTCTCTTATCTCCCCCATTCTGTCTCCTTACCTGCCAACAACTCCACTGCATTTTTCTCATTTGGCCTTTTGTAAACCCGTCTACAAGTTTCAGTAAACATTTGCCATTGATTGTTGCTCGCTTTTCTACTTTTTCCTTTCACTTTAACAGTGCTGACTTTACTCTCCGGGCTTTCCTCCTAAAACATTTTCTGCTTTCAACAGGTTTGAACTCCACACCGACCTTCAGAACCTCCACCGGGACCTGCATGCTCTGGTAATGTTGCGGAGTGCTTATGGCCGGCGTGGGTGCGGGAGGCCGAGCCATGTGGTGCTGCATGTACTGGAGGGCTGCATTCTGCTGCTGCTGCCGCTCGCGCTGCTCCTCCTGCTGCAGCTGGTCTCGCATCAGCTGGACAAAAACACACAGGGCAGTTATCCTATTATATGTTGTTTGTTCACTCAATTTTTTTCCTTATAAGCACTCAAATATCTGATCAGGAGATAAACATCCATCATTTGGAAGAATCCCCCACATCTTAAATTTTTTTTAAAACTCTCTGGAGAAAAGTAAACTTTCTTGTGATGTCTTTATTTTTTATATTTTGCACTTCAATTTTTTTATTGGCTTATTGTAACTAAACGTAAATATCTCAGTGTTGGCATTGTAGAATCACATGCTATTTGTTCCCCTGTTCAATAATACCAGTGTGTATTTCCCTTAGCTTGTAGTTTGGCTTCATTATAAACTCATATGTGTTCAAGCAGTCGGATTACAAAAAAAAACCAAAAAAAAAACAGACTAGTGCTAGTTTTAGTGTTCTGATTCTTTTCTAATTAGCTCTAGGATCCTGAATATTTAAGCTTTATTTAAGATGGTACATTCTAATCACTGCAGTGCATGAAGAAAGCAATAAAGGAAAATTAGGTGCTCATATGACAGACGTAAGAAAGTAGTAGGGATGTAACGATTTACTTTC
>NC_050516.1:10928369-10948678 GCF_002922805.2 Oryzias melastigma | reverse complement strand
GGGTTCCTAATAAGCAAGAAAAATGACAAAACAAAAACTCCAGCTGGCTTGAACTAAGCCTGCTGTAATATAATATCACAATAAATAATAAATTCTTCCTAAATTTTGCGCAACTCGTGTCTGATACTGCCCTGGAACAGCATGGTGACCTGTCCAGGGTGTACCCCACCTTCGCCTAATAGTAGCTGGGACAGGCTCAGCTGACCCCAAAATGGGAATAGAAATTTAAAAAAATTGATGGATGGATAGACAGACAGGAATCAGGATGCAGGCATGTAACGAGTCACTTTCCCGACTATTCGGTTAACAGCTATAGCTCAGTTTTAAACTGAGGATTGTGGCATCCCTAGAAAGTAAGATGGAGAACATAAATAAAGTAAATTGAGACCAAAATTGCTTTTTGAGCATTTCAAACTGACCTTTGGAAAAAACTTGTAGTTAAGTACAAATAACAATCTCCGCGCTGATGCATCCACTTGCATGTACGACTTAGGGTGTATTCAGACAGAAAAAAGGGATTTGTTTCAGACTGAGTCTGGTCCAGATCAAGTCCTAAAATCCTTACGTTTGGTCTGTATTCAGACTAGGATCTACCAGAGATTTCTGTTCTGGACCAAAGCTTGTAAACCAAACCATGAGACTAAAGATATCTTCAGTCAGACGGAGGTGCTGCACTTTGGAAATATTTGTCAAGATAGTTGACTTATAAATGGATGGATGGATGGACATGTTCGACACTTTCAACGTTAGCATACTGGTATGCATCTAGCATGTAACGATTCCCTTTCCACACTATTCGCTTTAATGATGTGACATGGTTCAGTATAAAATTGAGGATTGAGCATCAACAATATGCAAACAAAAAAATGAACACAAATGAAGATGGCACCATTTCGAGACAAATATAAATGAAATGTCAACGAATGTGATGTACCTGCATCCGCAGTCCAATGCGTGAGGCCATGGCTGAGGGACGGGGGGGCAGGGGAGGGCGAGCCGACGTTAACGCACCACAGTCCAGCCCGAGAGGTAGTTTAAACTGTGAAGAAGAAGATAAAGCAAAAAGAAAATGGGAGTCTGAGAGCAGAAAATGGAAAAAATACAGCAAAAAAACCATCATTCCTAGATTGATTATTAATTCAAGTGTTAAAACAGACGGTGATGAGAAATCTGTAATACTTTAAAATTATTAGATGATTCTTGGTCATCAACAAACTGATAAACTTTATTATTAATTAACGTTTTTTGTTTGATCAGAGCACAAACATTTCTAACTATCTAACCAACTCTTTACTAAAAGAGTTTTGACCAAAGATAATAAAAAAAAAAAAAAAACGTGACATCCGTTTTAGCAAAAAGAGGGCTGCCAGCAGCTGATACAATTACTGTATCTCATCCTTTTCTCTATGATGTTGTGGTGAATTAAGGATAACTTCCTCTATAATGGTGGATGGGGTCATAAGGAAGTCATGTCATGCGGTCGCTCTGGGGAGGTCATGTGAGAAGAAAGACAAGGGGAACACCCATTAACGTGTAGAAGCATCTCCTCTTCTCACGCATGCACACCGACAAACATCCAGCGGGGAGTCCCACATCAGACACTTCCTCCTTCTCCTACCACCACGGGTCGTCTCTCAATGACTAAGCTTGTCTGAAGGTGTGATGAAACCAGCACCAGGTCTCAAAGATGGACTAATAATCAAAATCAGATTTATGCAGCCTCACATCAGAATCTGTATAAGGGGGGAAAGACGCTGCGAGAAAGACAGCCAGACAGAGAAAAGCTCATTGTGTATGAGGTACAATAAGAATGGCAGCTCCTACTGACACGGACTGAAGCTGCCTGTTGTCCCAAACTGTACATTTCAACACCCAGGGGGGCACACACTGCCTGCTTTGTGCCTCTTAGACGGCCCAGAAAAGAGAAAAGAAAAGAGAACTTCCATGCAGAGAAACACATTGAATTATTTTTTAACTTCACATTGAAAATGTAATACTTTTTACACCTAAAACCACCTTCAGACAGTCAGACAAGGAACACCTCTCTGAAAATTCCGATGCTGAAATTGGAGATGTGAAGTGAAATCTCCTGATTGGATTTTCTTTCTAAACATAGCATCAGAGCAAATCTTTATCTGGACGTCAAAGGATTTCTAAATGTTTGTTGTGTTTCTTTTCAACAGGTTCATTGCTGTGCTGCAGCTGGGAGGGGTGGAAACAGTCATTTATAAACCAAAAAATACAAGTTTTAAACCCATCAATGCTAATATTTAGCAGCACATAAACAAGCTTGTTAGCTAAAGTGCACTCATGATGGGAATCCTGCATGATGCAACTGTAGTCTGACAAACAGGGTTATTAGATCTTAAAATTGAATTAGTAAGGTCAGTGAGGAACAGTTCCTAACCTGATCTAAAACCAAAAAGTCTGTCTAGAGCAGGGGTCTGCAACCTGAGGCTCCAGAGTGACATGCAGCTCTTTTCCCCTCCAATGTGGCTCTTTGGCTTTAAAAAAAATGCAAGCAGTTTGAATAAATAATGGTTTTGTATTGGTATTGGTATTGGTTCATTTACTTTAATTAATTACACTTAGATTTTTAACAAAACTGAACAAAATTATGGTTTCTAAGAGCGGATTATTATCGGAATTACATCAGCTAGTTGCATTTAGTTTAAAAAAATGTGTATTTTATACCAAAGTTGTCGTGTTTATATTCAATAGTAAAAGGAGAAAAAAGGTGAAGAAACACGAAATTCACAGTGATAGAAAAGACGTTTTTAGCCTAAATCTGTATCTTATCAAACACAGGATGCATTTTATTTTGAAAGGAACTTGTATGAGCTGCTTTGAAATTAAAATACGTTTTTTAGAAAGTATTTTTCTAACTTTCAGGTGCAGACCTTGCAGCTCTTGTTGGATTTTAGTCCATAAGAAACTGGATGATATGGCTCTTTTAGCATTAAAGGTCTAAGCTACTAAGTCTTAACACACAATAAAGTAAATACTTTACAGATTAGTCAGTAAAAAAAAAAACTGTCTGGAATGTGACTTCATCAACACATAGCATAATAAAACAAAAGAAGAACTGTACTGACTTCACAGGCAGGAGATCCTCATTAGATGAGGAGGAAATGTGACAACTGGCCTGTGAAAGATTAAACGTTAATGAAAGTGCAGCTTCTCCTCAAACAATGACGTCAAAATGATCATCCCTTAGCTTGTGCGCTTTTAATGCATTAGCGTTTCGAAATTTAAATAAAAAGAATTATTATCAAGTACAGAAATGCAATCCGTTAGGGCTGGGACGGATTTTATACATTCTAATCGATCTTTACTTGCATGAAACAATACGGATTCATGTCACGGATGGATTTAGCTTCAAAGCCTTTTCCTGATTTGTTGAAGCAGAAAACAGCTTTGCTGTTAGTTTTAAATATGTCATTCATCTTTTGTATAAGCTTTAATCTTTGTTTAGCTTAGGTCACAATTGTGTAGAAACTCTTTTTCATGTATTTGTTCTGCACAGTGGTGCTGTGGTTAGTACTTGGTGTGGAGTTTGCAGGATCTCTTCATGCATTTGTGGGTTTTCTTTGGCCACTCCGGCTTCCTCCCACAGCCCAAAAAAATGCTTCATGGGCTAATGTGTGCCCCTAGGTGTGCACGTGAGCGCGTGCGTAACTGTGTGGCCCTGAGACCTGTTTAGGGGGTACCCTGCCGTCACCCAACAGTTGTTGGGATAGGCTCCAGCAACCCCGTTACCTTAAAAAGGATTTAATGGGTTTAGAAAATGTATGTAAATTTGAAAAATGAAAACTAAATATAACATTAAAATACATTTGAGTTATAGAAATCTATTATTCTTTCATCGCCTCCTTGTAATATATTTCCCATTATATAAAACAGAAGGATTTTGTAACAAAAAATAAGTTTTCCTTCATTGTCACATCAGAAATGGCTACATTTTAAACGTAAGATATGAAAAATGTTTGATCACCCTTAGACTATGGGTGTAAGAAAATATAGATTCAGTGAAATATCGTGATTCTTTATTTGCTGATACTTATCAATTTAAATTACTGTCTAGGTAAAATTTAATTAGTATTTAAAAGCTAACATGTAGTTCAGTCTTACTCTTGTTTTTCACTTATATGTTTCTTAAATTACCACACAAATTTTCTTGGGTAAAAGCAACTTGTTTATGTGATGCAGTTGCAGTGTTTCATGTTCTCATCATTGAATAATACAATTTTATTTTTATGAAAAATTTATTAATTTTCAGATCATTCTTAAGTCATAATTAAAAAAAGTGAAATGTTGTCTGATACTTTCTTGGTACATATTGGAAAACATTTCGTATTATGACGTCTATTGTGATATGTATTGTATCGCCAGACTATTGCCAATACACACCCCTACTAAACACTGCAACTCATTGGTGGATAGATTTAATTGCACAAATGCATCTCTATAATAACTAAGAGTTTCATTAGTATTAGATTTGGTTGACTAAGAGGAAAGTTCTTACTTTTACAACTGTAAAGTGCAAAAAAAATATATATATATTTAATGATTTTTGCACAGCAGGGACACTTGAACACAAAACAGTAAAACAAGCATTTATGACTTCAGTATGAATTCATTTTTAATGGACAGAAAATCCCCAACTAACTTTAAGACCAAAAAATAACCTGAAGTTCAAAGCTTCAAATGTTCCCTGTGGCCTAATTTGACCTGCTAACCGATATAATCTAGAGAACTAATACAAAGTAGCTTACATGGAAAACTCTGAAAACAGAAACGATGCTTAGCTGACACATTTTTTAAGTGCTCCAATGTAAAAGTATGTGTATTTTTTATTCAGTATTACTAGGCCTATTCAAATCATCCCTAATAATTATGTTATCAAATGTATGGACAACAGCATCACTTCCTGCTATTATATGGTGACACACTCCTACCAAGAGGCCTGATCTGTCGCTTGGGCCCTCCCACTGCCCGACATCCACTAAGGACATTTGTGACGCAAGAGGACCACACAGTGACCATTGTGTTTCCAGTGCTGTCATGTCATGCCCCCTTCACTTCAAACACTGACAGCCAGTGGGAGGATGCAGAGCGGAGGAAGCCCAGGTCAGAGGCCAAGCTCTGGATTGCGCCGCTCTTCAGTCACAAACATGCACAAAACAACAAATGTACAGGAAGGGGGTGTGGGGGGCATTTAAAACATGTTGTGCAATGACAGGCTTTACTCTCGTGGAACACATAAACACAGAACGCCGAGGAGCACATGCACACACTGAGGGCAAGTGTAGGCCATGGCACCTGTGCTCGCAGACATGGTGTTGATTTGTGGAGGGTGTATTTTTAGATGTGAGAGCTCCATGCCAACAGAGGCCTCTTTGAGGAGCAGCGTTCGTATGTGGAATATTCACACATACAGTGACCTCGCACAAGTAATCAGAGTATGTATCAATTAAAGCTGCAGAGGGACATTCAACAGCCACTTGAAGTTATATTTAATCTTAAAAACAACAAGCCATCAGAACTTTAAATACGTGAGTTTTTTCACAAGTTTGTGAATATCACTTGAAAACAAAAAACTGGTAAACAATGATATGGTCTATATTTGTACTTAGTTTGTTATTAAGTTTCTGGTTTTAGTTCAGTTTGTCACCATTTTTTTTGACTTTTTGTTTCCTTTTCATCCTTATCTTTTAATTATTCTCATTTTTTGGTGTATCTTCAATAGTTTCATGTTCAGTTTCTTTATCAGTTGTATTCTCACTTAAAACTTTAGCTCGAGTTATTATTTTGTTTATAATAAAACAAATAAAAACCCTTTTGCCATCCATTTGCCTTCCCTTTACTGTAAATTTGGGTTCTGCAGCAGCTTATGTGCTTTTTAACATAAATACAATTACACAGTGTTTCATATACCATTTTTAAACAGAATTTTTTTTCAAATATTAATATAAAATAAGGCAAAATCACGTCTAAGAAATGCACTCGATGACTACAACAATAGCAGGTTTAACTGCTTGTTGATGCACCGTCAGCCAATTACATGGCTGCATTTAAATGCTTATAGTTATATGGTCACAAGTAATACAACCAATCTTTTTTTTTTTCCAAATGTATCGATTTATTTCATTTTCATGGCACACAAAAATAAATTACTTAATATTCTTGACTTTGGTAACAATGAAATGGACATAAAGGATACAACTTTTTATCTCTGCCCCATTTAACAAAACCAGTCAAACTACAGTATTTTAACCAAAAAATGTCTTTGTAATACAAAATAAATACATCCAATGATTGGCAAAACCAAAATATAGCACCATAACAGAGAAAAGCTGCAATTTAAGTGCCTTTCAGTATTGCAAAGTTGACAATTCTGGAGAAATTAATAAGAAAATAATTTTGCTAATATTCTCCAAAAATGTAAATGTTTAATTCAGTGCACAATTTCTACAAAATATATTACAAGTAGCTCTTAAAAAATATTTTTGGACACCAAAGGTCAGAAATGAATGAGCCAGGCTTTTATCAGGAAACAAACACAGAAAAGCAGTCACTGACGATGTAGGGGGTGATACTGTCATACAGCCGTATCCACCCGTAAGAGCTGCTGTGACTAAGACACTACAGAACTTGGTCCCACTACTGTTGCCTAAGAAAAGGAAGTCATTGCTATAATTTGTATAAACTCTCTAAAGCAGGAGAAAAAGAAGACTGGTGGGAAAAAAATAAAAAGCTATTCCGAGAACACGAGTTGTTATTCCTACAGAATGTCCTTTAGCACCAGTTCATTTTTTATAGTGTTTTTAACCAGAGTGCTACAGTACACTAGTATGCTTTGGAAATGAATGAATTTCACCTAATCAGCCAAAAAACATTTAAAATCACCAGGATATCAGTTCTGTGACCATTCAAAGAAGCTCATGTTTCAATCTGAGTAGGAAGAAATATTTTCAAAATACATTTTAAAAAAAAACTTGAATGTTTGCTTTTATTTAATTCTGATGAAAGACACTTTGATCCAACTCACGATATTGCTACTACACACTAAAAAATTTTTTTTTTTTTTGGGCATTTTTATTGGCTATGTACCTTGTGATTTTTTATTAAATAAAAAAGTGCATCTTTACATAAAAATGTTGAAAAACACTCAGATAAAACTATAAATGTGACGATCTTTCTATTAAAAAAAGGGAAAAAAAAGATAAGCATAGATTCCTATGATACTTGCCTTCATTAATGACTCTTCCAATGGAAAATAAATGGTCAGGTGGAGCCGGGGTGGGGTTATATAAATTTGCTTCCCCCCCACTCATTTCAGGCAATCTCTTAATGTCTAATTATCCTGTGTTTGACGTCTTTATGGATGTAAACTTCTGATGATTGATTGTATTGCACATGAATTTACTTTTTTCTTTTGATTGCTTGAATAAACCATTTCTAATCTAATCTAATCGAAAATGTAATTTCTCAATTACGATGAAAACTTTTGATTTCAGCAAGTCATATCTGTCTATTTTTGTGCTGTTAAATACTCTGAAGCCTCATGATTTACTGATTAGATAGTTGCAACATAGAGCAGATGAACAGGTGTAACGTGATGTGGCCAGTGATGTGGTTCAACAATGTGTCAAACATTTCTCCTGTAAAGTTGTCACAATAAGTTAGTTTCCATAAACAGATGCCATTAAAAAAGCCTAACAAGATTTTTACGAAATGCACATATTGATATGGATGTAAATAAACAACAAAATATATAGTAGCCATAATCAGAAGACAAATTCACAATATTTCACTCAAAAGTGACTCAGTGTTTCATTTAGACAAGGAGACTAACATCATAGCAAAGATAAACTTCTCAATCTTTAAAATCAATCCTCACTTGAATGCTTGCGCTATGAATTTAAATAGGTTTGCTTGAAACAAATAACCAACCACACACTCTAAGACACATTTTCTGTATCAAGCTACCAGTCTGTCTGCTGGAGCCTAAAATAACCCTCTGCTCTCTGTTCTCCTTTTCAGGAACACCCTGTTCCCCAGAGGCTGGGTGCATTTTTCCTTTAGTTAACATGCATCTGTGTATCTACATGCATCTGGGGGTGACTGAAAGTGTAGCACATGTAAACAGCTTCATCGTCAATATAACTTAGCCGTCAGATCCCATAAACTCAGCATATAAAAAGTAAACTGCAAAACAAACTTGCACGAGAGGTAGATCTTCTACGAAGGCAGATTGTTTGCATAAAAACGTCTATCCTTTACGCCCAGAAGACACCAAACTCTGCTCTCATCTCCTGTCATTGCCCGTTCACTGTAAACCAGGGGTGTCAAACTCAATCGCACAGGAGGCCAAAATCCAAAACACACCTTAGGTCGCGGGCCGAACAGGAAAAACATTTATTGAACACTCTAAAACTACATTTTTAAAACTTTAAAACCATAACTTTTTAACTTAATTATGAACTAGATAAATAGCATTACCTATAATAATGCTAGTGTGAATGCTGTGAGATGAATTTGGTCGCTGAAGATGCTGAAATTGATAGCTAAAAATGCTGAAGCTAATGCCCAGCTAAAATACTAGCTAAATGCTAAATTAGCCTAAAAAAACAAAAATAATGACTTAGGTTAGCCAAAACACCCAACATGTAGCTGAAAAAAATAGCTAAAATTCAAAACAGCCTAAAAAACTGAAAAAAGCGCAAATTAGCCAAAACAGCTGGTGTGTAAATATTAGCTTAACTCCAAAACAGCCTAAATAACAAAAACCTAAATTACCCAAAACAGCTAGCATGTAGCTAAAACATTAGCTAAATTCCAAAATAACCTAAACAAAAATGTAAGTAAATAGTCCAAAAAGCTAGCAGAATGCCAATTTTTTAAACTCTAAAACCGTAACTTTTTAATATTATTTTGAATAATAAAAAGGCTGGAATATTATTCCAGTGTAAATCAACTTAAACTGTAAATAACTTTCAATATTTTACCCTCAATAAAAAATTATTTTGTCAAAATTCTACAAGTTAAAATTAAGCGCAAGATAACATCAGGCCATTAATAACAATAAAATAAAATGATCTGGAGGGCCGGATCCGGCTCCCGGGCCTAACTTTGACACGTGCTGTAAACACGGCCAGTCCTTGTGTCGCCATCATCACACATAGCGAGTAGGATGGAACAATTGCATAACATAGCTTGCATTACAGGTATGAGATCTTGTTTGAAGATATACGGCCTGCAAACACCCACATGCATTTAGATCCCTCTACCACCAGAAGACACCAACCTGCTCATGAAGCCGGAAGGACTCGCCAGCAGATGGATCGTTTTCACTCTTTGAAGCTGGGTGAATTGCTTCATTAGATATAAAAAACTTCCTGTTACCACCTCACATCTATATTAAGAATGCATTTAATTACAGTACACATGGACAGTGTGTGCGCACTAGAGAGGACAAGGTCACTTTAGGGTATCGGAAACACTCTTCACTTCAGATATCAGAATAACTTATAATCCAGATATTTCATCAACCTGGATTTTTAAAATTTATGTTTGAGAAGGAAATAAAGCTCACAGAAAAGTTTACACTGCTGAAGGCTATATGTCTGGTTGCTAAGATAAAGTAAAATCCCCTAAAGTGAATCATTAAAAGGATGTGTTGAGGCATGTGAACAGTACAACTGACAGAAATTGACAAATTGAAAGAAAAACAAATAAAAACCATGACTTTTTTTAACCATAGAAAGTGGTTAAGTTAAGGATGAGGAAACTACAGACGTGCAATAAAAAACTTTGAAACAAGGAATTTCCACAGCGGAAACAAAAGCAGTAGCAAACCATCTGAGTATGAACACATGTGGCAAGATGTTATGCTTGCTTGACTGTAATTTGATTAAAGGAATCTTCTTCTTTGAAAACTGTTTTTGTGTTTGTTAACTGTAAACTAATTTTTAGCCTAAGGTGTAAAAACCATCAGCAAGTTTCTTTTTGATTTCTTATATTATCTGTAAAATGAAGAAAAATTTGTTTTTCAGAAAAAAAAAAAAGTTTTTCTTTTTTTTTTTTCTGAAAAACAAATTGTTTAAAAAAAAAAAAAAAAAAAAGATTTTCTCTTTTTTTTAGCAGTTTTGCAGAACGTCAGAAATTAATTCAGACGTTTGATTTGTAAGCCAGAAGTTTTCCATGAGTCCACACTAACATGTGTTGGGAGTCATCCATAATTTCTGCCCAGCAATCCACTTTAGGAAGGACTTCAGGATGAATCACCAACACAGAGCATGAATCATGCTGCCACCCTCTCCATGTTTAAGCTGATAAAGACCAGAAACTGACAGACTGACAAGAACTTCAGAAATCACAGACAGCTGACTCCTTTAAAGCAACAGACTATCAACAACACGTCCTAAAGACAACCAACTTACAGCACAGAGCGCCAGCTCAATCAATGTTGACAACAACACATCACTTCCTTCTTTTGGTTTAGGTTTTCACAATTCCTAATTTGTTGAAGCAACTTCCCAAAGATAAGCCTTCATTTTTTTAGCAACACTTTCTTAGACTGAAAGCTTTTATGAATATATCACAAGTAAATTGCAACACTAACAGCTTATTTCCTTATTGCAAAGTTGCAAAGGTTTCTCTGCAAAACTGGTTCGACAAAAACACTCCAGGTACACACAGGTGATGACAGCTAGGAGAAGATATCCTGCAGAAACATGCAATCAGATCAAGCAATGTGGGCAGTGGAGATGAAATGTTTGGTGTTTAACTTGATTATAAAAACACAAATTTCAAGAAATCCAGAAGAAAATCATTGAAAATGATCCCTATAAACACCAGTTCAAAATCTGCTTTTCATCTATAATTGTGAATCAAATGTTTGACTATTGACAAAAAAATCAGTGTTAAAATATATTTTTTACAAATTTCAATAAACATTTCTGCATTGATTTGAAGTATTTTCTAACTATGAAGGAAAACTCAGAGAAAAACCTCTCCAGAGCTGTCAGCCAGACAGTTGGTGAAATACTTCCTGAGTTTAACAAATAAACTAGCATGTAAAAACTTGAAATTCTTACCTTAATTCTCCTACTATCTCCAAGTCAGCATGCTGAATCCAGCCCAAATCTGCAACTCCACTTGTTGATACACTACATCCCAGAAATGAGCAGGTTTTAGTGCCTCCACCAACTTATGCTTACAGACTGTGAAACCACTCCCCCTCGGCTGGATAACTTACAGTACACTGTTTGCAATCACTATTAGTCACCTCTGCTTCCTCCCTCACAACTTCCGCCTTTTCCTCTCAGCCTCCTCCTCTTCCCTAAATTAACCTGAACGCTGTCTGGGAAAAAGACAAGGAGAAGCCTGTATGTCGTTCGCTCATCTTTTTCTTTTTTTCTCCTCATTTTCTCTGATGCGTAACTCCTCCTTCAAACAGTCACACCCACACAAGCTTAAAGACACACAAGCATGGGGGCGATTCCTTTTTCCCATAAGAGGTCACGATGTCTGTGTTTCTGAAGTGCTGTCAGCATTTTTTTCCTTCCTAAAGTCTGACAGACACGTGAAAATTCTGTTAAACATCAGAACTTAGGAGGCAGTAAGTCCTCACTAAAACTAAGTGTATAGTTCCCCTCTAGTCTATTTGTTTAGGATGAGTCTTGGCAATTATGTAACAGGGGTAGGAAGTTTAAAAACTACCTTACGCATGATGTACTCAAAAATTCACACAGATGAAACAATAAAATAATAATATAATATAAAATAACGAATTTGAAAAAAGAAAATAACAGCTAAAATGTTATAAAATGAAATTGATATATATATATAAATTTCTGCAGCAATCCTAGATTAATTGGTAAATTGCAAATTAGCGAAGGGGTTAAATAATGACATGTATTGGGATAGATCCGGTTGAATACTATCAACAGGATTAAAGAAAATCTTAGCTAATGTATTAAAATAGATATATTCAATAATACTGAAGAAACAATAGCACTTGTGTAATTTTCTAATACTGTTTTTGTATAAACTCACAAGACATTTTATTTTGAATTGCAAAAATGAACCTACAATATATTCAAACTAAAAATGCACTTCTATCAAAGTAATATAATAAATCACTTTAACTTTACAATGAAAAACACGCTCCCAGAATTTCTGATTTTAGATGCCACTCTGAGTTACAAGCGTTCCCAGAGGTCTAAATAATGGTTATGCTATTTTTAGGTTTTTTCTGAGATGGCTTTTCCACTAGCTTACAGCCCCTCACAACTCCAACCTAACATTACAACACAAATGGAGAGCTATACTATAGTTATCCATGCATACAGTTTGGAGCCAGATACTGGCTTGGACGAGGAAAGCAAAGATGGATCAGGTCATCTACAAGTGGAGTGCTTGTGGTCCACCCACAGATAAGTTTTTTTTCTAATGAAATTTATTGATCTGTTCCTGTCAATACTCCAAAATGCAGTTTTGAGGTTAATTTTCTTTATAAATATCACGTGTCAAAGTCAAGGCCCGAGGCCCGGATCCGGCCCTCATGGTAATTATATCCGGCCCTCCAGATCATTTTATTTTATTGTTATTAATGGTCCGATATTATCTTGCGCTTATTTCTAACTTTTATAATTTTGACAAAATCTATTTTTATGGATAATAAAATATTGAAAGTTATTCAAGGGTTAAGTTGATTTATTCTGGAATAATATTCCTGCCTGTTTTTATTCATAGTAATGTTAAAAAGTTACGTTTTTAAAGTTTTCAAATTTAGTTTTACTTTTTCAATAAATGTTTATCTTGTTTGGCCCACGACCTAAGGTGTGCTTTGAATTTTGGCCCCCTATGCGACTGAGTTTGACACCCCTGATATATATATATATATATCATATATATACCGGTATATGTGTGTTCTACATCATCAGAAAAATGACATAAAAAACATTTAAAACACCATCTTATAGCATTTTTCTCATACTAGAGAACCTATATAAAAAATCATTTACAATTAAACTCTGTTTTGGAGTACTTTCTAATTCAAACTGCGTTGGATCCAAAAACCAGATGCTTGAAAACCCTCAGACTAGCGACATAGCTACTGAAATGGGCGAGTCAAAGTCTCCCCTCCACCTGCGCACATCCTGGCGCACTCACACTTTCATGTGCGAGACATTATAATTGCTAAACCGTCCTGCTGTAGCGAATTGTGGTTCTGGCTCAAAACTGTTAGACTGGATTGATACAATTTTGCTTGTCGGTATTTTTGTGGCGCTAATGTTAGCATAAGGCTATGAACGCACGCTTGAACAGATCTCTCAACGACAGGGAGGGGGCGGGTTGCTGTTGTAAACTGTCCCGCCTACAACCCAGAAATGTATTTCTAATGAGCCACTGTCGCCGTGCATAAAATATATTGTAGAAAATGGTAAAAGCTTTTTTATTTTGTCAAAAAACGTCCTAATTATAATTAAAAGATCAGTGGGAACAAAACGTCTTTATTGAAGCTCTGTAATGAGGTATCTGTTTCTAAAATCCTCTTTCTTTGCCATCACTGTCTCCCGCTCAGCTGCTTGTATCCCTTCATCCACTTTCTCCCTGAATGAAGGAAAACAAACACACAAACCAGAGCGCCAGTAGAGCAGCACCAAACTGACAAGAATCCCTTGTTTGTACACAAAGAATTCACCAGTGGGCTGGTTGCAGTTCTCATAGAGCCCACTGTGTATTTACTGGGTTATTTTGGCTCAAATACTAGCCTATGCAGGATGTGACAGGATGTGGTGGTGCTCCTTATTTACTTTGACAATGACCTATCAAGGCAATCTGACACGTGAACATAAACATGCAAGTTCACACATAGACACCTATGAAGCACCTCTCCATCAGGCATGCGAGTTTCCCATCTTTTGGTCCTTCAGTTGCTATGGTTGCCAAGAGGCGGCAAACAAATACAGCTTATATAGATCTCTGCTGAGTGTTGAATAACTGTGTTGATGTGTGAAGTCTGACCAGGCTATGCTGACTTAAGCGTGTTCGCTCTTAGGGAGAACAAACAGTGCTGACAAGAAGCCAGACAAGTCGCCGCTGGAGTGTGCCCTGGCTTTTGAAGAATACAACTCACATTTGTGTGGGGGGTAGAATATAAACATTACAAATACCCCTTATAAAGAAGTTTAATAAAGAAGCTCTGAATGAACTCCAAAACCTGAGTCAGCATGATTTATTTTTTTAACTGATAGGTTTCTGTTGTGCAAAAAATCAGGAAATCATCGCTGGCCTTCCATCATCACAAAAACAACTCAAATCTTGACCATAAAAAGACAAAAACAATCAAAAGCTGCAATTTTCCATTGAATAGAATGACTTAAAAAAATGGATATTGTCAAATGATGACCAAATCATTAATCAGTGAGTCTAAAGTTGTATCTTGACCAATATATAGTATATATAACACTATTTCTCAATTGTCTTTCAAGGAATTAACTTTTGTGTTGAAATATTATCAGTGAATCACTTTATTTGTAAAGCCCCTTTCATCAACATGTATAGAAACACAAGTACTTCACATAAGAAACATATGTGAAAATACGTTAAAACAATAATAAGTCATAAACACAAAAGACTAAAAACAACAGACAAAAGACAACCATATTATGGTAGAAAATGCAGTAATTAAAAGTGTTAGAGGAACTGTATAATTTAAAAGTTAAAAAAGGGTAAAACATGCACAAATTATATTATAAACTAATTTTTAATTTTCTTTTTTTTTAATTATTATTTTACAAGACTTAAAGAACCACTCAAAAAAAATCTAATTTTCTATGTTTTTTACATGTTCTTGTAACATTTTTCTCATGATGGAGGACATATATAAAATAAGATTAATACTGTGTTTTTGAGTATTTATTCAAATCGTGATGAATAAGGAGTAGATAGAAAAATGCTGTTTGAAAAAGTTCTCTTTTGTGATGCAGCAACTGTGATGGGCGGGGCAAAGTCTCCCTGCTCCGCCCCATTCCGATGCATCCACTTGCAGACAAATAGATCCATGGTTTCCTCGTCTGAGCTGGAATCTGGATCTAAACTGGACGGATGGATAGCTTTAATATTGCTCACCATTTTTGCTAATGCTAGCTTGGGATTGTGAGGGACAATACGCTAACAGGAGAGAGTGTAAACAAAGGGATGATGGGAAATCAGTGGAGCCTTACAACAGTCCCGCCCACAACTCAGAGATGAATATATATATATATATATATGCCTAAAAAGTGTCCTTTTTTTTTAGTTTAGAGCAGTATCGAGCAATACTGTGAATGTAAACTGCAGTGTTTGGGCTTCAAACTTGTCATCAACTTAAAATATTTTACATGCAAGTGGAGAGAATATTTTTTCTAAATATTAACTAAACATGCATTTCTAACATGTTCTAATGCCATTTTTTGAAGATGGAGGACAAATATAAAGCGAATCAACGTTAAAATTGTATTTCTGAGGATTTCTTTATTCAAACCATCAAGGTCAGGCAAAAAAAGAAAGATTCTGTTGGAAAAACAGCTTGTTGTGACAATGAAAATACACTGGTCGGCCCCACCGCCTCCCCTCTGCCCCACTCCACAATAGGGAGAGGAAGGGGTGGCGGGGTTGCTCCACGCCAGAGGTCCCCCCCACAACTCAGAAGTAAATTTATAATTAACTACTGTCGTTCTGCAGAAACTATGTCCTAGAAAATAACACTTTCTTTTCACTAAAAACAGCATAATCATTAAAAGACCACAGGGAGCATAAAACAGATCAAAAGATGATCATAGAGTGTCTTTAAACATTTTAAAGTTCTGATTTTGTAGTTAAAATTCTGAGATATTCCCAGAATTAATAGAAAACTTTGGAAAAACAGTCTAGTATCTGAATGTATTTCTAGAAGAAATTATTTTAGATCAGAGTTTGGAGGGAGCAATTCCAGAACGTTCCAACAACTGTTTATTTATACAGCGACCTATTTCTGTTGGGAGCACATAAATCCTCTTCTATTAATACAGAATCAACAAGACTCAAGATCTGTGACAGTTTGTTTGTGTTGAGGTGCAGTAACCAACCAACCACTCACAAAACATTTTCCTTTTTGCTGGGGAGATGGAATGGATGGCACTTTGAAGATGAGTTTGGATATAAGGCACTTCTAAAAAAATAAAAAAAAGTTCTGGCTCTGTGTTATCACATTTCTAAAACTAGCAACATTTTGGAAAAAACACCAATTAACAGTCTCTTTTATTGAATACTATAAAACCCTGTATTCTCTAAGAATAAGGGAAAGTGGTAGAGTAGAAATGTTTAAAAAGAAAGAATGATAAAATAATTTGAAATAATTGTTCCTGGGAAAATGACCATCTGCTTTCTAATGGAGATATCTACTCTCATAATAATGTATTAGTTGAGATTTAATTGATGTTATAGTAAATAGTTATATAAATCCTAACTTTCTGAAGAAATAAAATACACTAATAATTTCTTGAAAAATACTGGTTGTCAATTATAAAGTCATATTACCTTTTTAAAATGTGCTGAGAGATGAAAAAACAGATTTGTAAGTTTAAAAGTCACATGTCCTCACAAAAGTATTAAAAAATGCCATATTTAAAAAAAATTGTTAAAAAGCAAATGAGCACAGCATAAAAACTTTAGATGCTTATCATCTATTGATCTATTTTCAAAGTGTTCCCAGTTGATTTTAAGCCAAAATTTTTAAATATCTGTTGTTTTTATAGGACTAAATTTCTGCAGAGCGGCAGGAGTTCATCAAAAATCTGAATTGTAAGCAGGACTGTTGGTATGAACTAAGCATGCACTCATTTCCCATCATGCCTTTGTTTACACTCTCCCCCTCTAGCTTACAGCCCCTCACAACCCCGAGCTAACATTAGCGGTGCAACAAAAATGACGAGCAATATCGGAGCTGTCCAGCCGTACAGTTTGGAGCCAGATACCAGCTCAAACAAGGAAAACTAAAAAAGTACTTTAATCTAGTCGTCAACAAGTGGATGAATCAGAATGTAACATCTACAAGTTTTTTCAAACGATATTACTTCATCTGCTCCTGATAAACACAATTTGAATAAATAAATTAGCCTTAATATTTCTTACATATGTCCTCCTCACAAAAATATGTTACAAGAACTTGTTAAAAACACCAAAACCACATCTTCATAAGTGTGTGTTTTTAGTTGCATTTCACATATTATGTTTACTAACATGACATAGCATTTCACTTCTGTGGAAATACCTATTAAAAAATCAAAACATCACCACATCTGCTTTATCCAAATAGGGAAAGGATAATACCAACTGTCCCATCTGGGTTTTATTTTTGAGAGGAAAGCCCTTCAGAGTAAACATCCATAAAAGGAATTGTTTCCTCCTGGGGAGAATATTCAAATACAAGTTAAACTTGCACAATTTTTCACTAGAAGTACAATCAGAAAATACAACAAAAGGCAAGATTTATGGTCAAAGATGGAATCAGGCTTTACTTTAACCCACCAGAAATGAATCGGCTTCTAAACGGTTTGTCAATTCCAATCAATGCAGACATTGCACACTTCTCAGAGGCAGTTAAAGTATCATTTTTCACTACTGTCAGTCAGTCAAAAGAGGATATGAAACAGTGGAATGGAGATAAGATGAGGAAGTGGAGTCATACATTCAGCACATGTTCTAAAGTGTCCCACCCACACTCACCTCTAACAGATCATGGGTCGTGTTGTCATACAGCACATGCCGTGCTGTCATTCCTCTGGTTTTCACAGAAAAGTCCAAGTTATGGCTAAAAACTCACCCCGTAGCTTTGGAGTCTTTTGGTTTTTGTATTTATATTTTTACGGGAACCTCAGCAGATCACCCAGCAGCTCCTCAAACATCATTTGCAGTCACACAGCAAGAATACAAACGTCCGCATCACAGATGATCTGTCCATATGGCAAACAGATGAAGGTGTGTTTACACACACCCAGTGCTCTTTCACACTAGAGTACATCCACTGATCCAAGCCGATGTGCCCGTGGGGCTTAGTGGGTGTGTGTGTGAGCGCACGAGTCTGCCTACGTCTGTTTACCTGTAGAAAATTAACACTTTCAAGCAGACATGAGCCCAATGAGGCTGAAAATATGAGGCACTCACACACACGCACAGATACACACACTTTTCCATTAAAACAACACAAAAAGGGGCAGTTCTAGCGTTCTACTCTCACCTGTTACAGCATTAGCTACACCTGCTTAACCTCATGTTGACGAACTGTCAATCAGCCAATCAAACGCCGGCATCTTTGTGCGTTTAGATGCACGGTGACGTCAAAACAAACCTTTAATGTACAAACGAGTTGTTAATTAAAACAACTTTAACCCTGGTGTGGTTGTTGACGTTTTCACGTTTCAGCCCTTGTATCCTCAACTATTATAAGAGTTTATGTAAGTGCTGCCTCTTACTCATCTAGAAACAAGCCAAAATTATCTATTTGACCTCAAAATCACTCACCAAAGAAAGAAAAAAAAAAAACTACCACCTACTCACTATTTTTTGCTTTGTTTTTATCTGAGTAAGGAGCAGATGTGCAGTGGGACAGAGCACAATGAGTCCATCGGGCATCACCACTGCTCTGAATGGTGAACACTGACCTATGACCTTGCTGACAGTCACCTAATAGGCCGGAGTATTTACTGAGCCTGATCCCATCAGACCGCGTGCACTCTGTGACCTCCCTGGTTTTACTAAATGGTTAAATAAAAGTCAACCAGACTTCTTTTCCTGGTTCTTGGTTTCTCTGTATTTCACCGTGTGGATCCGTCTCTTCCTGAAATGTGCACCTACCCTGTGCACATGCTTGTTTTGCAAGCAGTGCAGGTAAAAGTCTAAACAGCCGCATACACCTTTTGTTTACAGACATTTTCTTGCGCAATACCGATGCGAACGTCTTATTCCGTCTTTGATGTGATTGGATTGCGAATGGAGTTTTCTGCCTTTGTCTCTTAATAAGCTTGAGTTTTCACCAATGACCTGCATTCAGAAGCAATATTTATGACATTAGTAGCCTAGATTTTAAAAACCTACTTTGATTTAAAAAAAAAAAGAAAATAGGTTTTTAATATGTTCTTGTTGCATTTTTCTGATGAAGATAGAAAAAAATTATCTTTAAATTGCATTTCTGAGTATATCTTTATTAAAATAGTTTAGACTTAGGAGAAGACAAAAAAGTCATTGAAAAATACCTAGAAAATACACTTAACTCCCAGATCCATGTATGTCTTCGTTTTCCTCGTCTGAGATGGCCGAACTGGCATCTCTGCAGAAACTTTGTCCAAGAAAGTGACAAAGGTTATTTCTTTTTTGGCTAATACTGACATAATCATAAAGAAGACCACTAGAAATGATAAAAAAAAATCAAAGGATGATCGGAGTGGGCCCTTATCATGATACCACCTCATTTCCAGGAGACATATGGCTTCCATAAACAGGGTATGGTCCATTCAACTTCTCCTATACACTTTCTAAAATGTATTTCTCGCCTCTCTACTTTTGAAATATAGTCCAACTTTTTTTTTTAAATCTATCAATAACCACAGAGCCCTTAAAGGGATATCAAAGTAAAAAATTGAAGTGAAACTTTTTTCATTTCTCTGGTTACAATCTGGTGCGCACCTGCTACTATCTGGTGAGCACTCACTCGTTACTATCTTGTGAGCACCCGTTACTATGTGGTGAGCACACGTTACTATCTGATGAGCACCCACCCATTACTATCTGGTGAGCAACCCTTACTATCTTGTGAGCAACCCTTACTATCCAGAGAGCACACGTTACTATCTGGTGAGCACCCCTTACTATCTGGTGAGCACACGTTACTATCTGATGAGCACCCGTTACTGTCTGGTGAGTAAACGTTACTGTCTGGTGAGCACCCGTTACGCACCTGTTACTGTCTGGTGAGCACCCGTTACTATCTGGTGAGCACCCGTTACTGTCTGGTGAGCACCTGTTACTGTCTGGTGAGCACCCGTTACGCACCTGTTACTGTCTGGTGAGCACCCGTTGCTATCTAGTGAGCACCCGTTACTGTCTGGTGAGCACCCGTTACTGTCTGGTGAGCACCCGTTACGCACCTGTTACTGTCTGGTGAGGACCCGTTACTATCTGGTGAGCACCCGTTACTGTCCGGTGAGCACCCGTTACTATCTGGTGAGCACGCGTTACTATTTGATAAACACCCGTTACTGTCTGGTGAGCACAAGTTA
>NC_050516.1:10918226-10927799 GCF_002922805.2 Oryzias melastigma | reverse complement strand
GAGCACCCGTTACTATCTGGTGAGCACCCGTTACTGTCCGGTGAGCACCCGTTACTATCTGGTGAGCACACGTTACTATCTGGTGAGCACACGTTACTGTCTGGTGAGCACAAGTTAATATTTGGTGAGCACTCGTTACTGTCTGGTGAGCACCCGTTACTATTTGGTGAGCACCCGTTACTGTCTGGTGAGCTACCGTTACGCACCCGTTACTATCTGGTGAGCGCCCGTTGCTATCTGGTGAGCGCCCGTTGCTATCTGTTGAGCGCCCGTTGCTATCTGGTAAGCGCCCGTTGCTATCTGGTGAGAACCATTTACTATCTGGTGAACATTTTTTGGTCCTAAAATATCCTGGCAAATACTAAGTTTTACCATTTGTTTACTTGCCATCCCTGAGCTTTTTGGAAAGGGCCGAATATCTCCAAACTTTTAGGATTTACAGAGCTCTCATCACAGAGGGATTTTTATGAACGTTATGTAAACGCTTCAAGAGGCACATGATAAAACTGCAAGACAATAATTTAATTAAACTAGTTTATGGACATGTGGTGCTTCTGCATAACTTACAGCAAAGCAGTGCACTAGTGCTGCTTAAGATCTCTCTTATCTCGTCACACTTTCAGGGTTTTCTTCCATGGACTAACTTGAAAAAACAGACCGAAACAAAAATCTCAGACCCTCATCATTTGTATACTCATCCAATAATGTATCCCTAACAGTCAACCCTCCCAGATTAAATGCTTCATGGTGCCCAGGATCCAGTTTCTCTTTGTCTTTTCAACTAATTTGTGGCTGACCTCAGTGATCTTGTGCAACTTCCCAGCAAAACTCTTTTTACTGGAAGTGAACCAAAGTAAACTTAAAAAAAGGGAACAATTATTGCTTTCTTTCAAACAAACATGTTTCTATTAAACCACAAGAGTATAATACTTTATCTGATGATTACACACTTCAGTTGAGCAGCACCTTCACAGAATGTGATACGTATCTAATAGGACAGGTTTACTGGGTAAGCTCTGTTCTACATTTCTAAAGCAGCAGTGAGCCCACGGAGGACTTTTCTCAGAAATGCCCAGAGAATTAATGCAAGTTACAATACAGAAACTTAAGGAAAACCAAGGTGAACTTGTCAAATATCATGGGACTTATTGACCCTTACGGTGCTTTTCACTAAGTTGTTAGTGTAATAACAGAGACCTAAATGAAACAAAGAGATCAACCTCTATGGTTAAGACTGGAGTTTAGGAACCCACAACAACTGGGATTTGGTCATTTTAGGAGCCATGACCTTACATTTTGAGAAACTGTTTAATAGAAATGTTCATCAAATTGTGTCACATTTCATTTTTGAAAGTTATTGGACTTTTGAACAAAAGAGCAAAACAAAGTACTCTGTTCACCCACCACATGCGCAAACACTCATGTAAACAGAACGTCTTCCTCAATTCTGTGTTCCCACCATGCACCACTTTCAAGCAAAGTGCTTAAATAAGCAGCGGCGTATTACAGTCTGAGGAGTTTACAGTCACAGCTTATACATAGCAGCATACCCCAGGGCTGAGGTGTTGTTACTGATACCGGCCCGGCTGCAGCTCATAAATGGAAAGAGCCGCGACTCCCTCCACACTCACAGATGACAGTAAAAAGGAAGCTGGTACATTGTGATACAACCAGCAGGACCATGATCTTTGACCAAAAAGGCAAAGCACAGCCCACTATTGGATTACTGAATATTCACTGCTCTTTATCAAGTACCCCAAATATCTAACTGAATCTAAAAATAAATATTTTGGAATAAGGTTTGAGTCTTAAATGTCAGAAAATGTTCTAACCTGATTAAAGGGAGCATGACCTCCAGCCCTCAAATGTCCCTAAAGGTGCTTCATGATATGTGATGCTTGCAACCTTTGAGACCACTAAGTTCTTTGGGATGAACGTTGAAGACAGCAAGGTACACCTACAGGGCAGAGATTATTCTGCAGTAAAATAAACAAAGTGCGTGGACGACTTTCAATGCAGGAAACAAGTTTAACTGTGAACCACAAAACTTCACAATAAAAGTCACGAATGTTCCCTCGACAGCTCGACACTTAACGGTGTTTCTGCTGGTCTCTGCTTGACTTGCGGGGCTGAGATTCTACTTACCCGCTCTGAAGGTCAGGTTGGAGAAAAGTGTGTGCCCGTTTCTCAATGTGCTCCTCCGACCCAGCAGGAACCGACACAAAGTGTCGCAGCAAATAAAAAAAAGACAAAACTTCAACCTTTATGAGTTTTTTAAGCTTTTCTACACCTGTAAACTCATACGACCGCTGACTCTACGATAAAATAATATATTTTCGATTTGACGGTCACTATATTGTCACAGCTCAGAGCGTCTGCGGTCACCTGTGCCACCACCAATGACAGCTCTCCGGTTGCATTGTGGGTAGTGTAGTTCAGTTCCACTCAACAGCATGTAAATACAAGCGTCATACAATATTTTCTCTTTTTCCAAACAAAATAAAAATCAGAGGGTACCTATCTATTTACAAGCGGTTCTAGTCTTTTTCTTTTCTTTTTACACAACATGTTATACATTTTATTAAACAAAAATTTGTCAACACAGCACAGAACAACTGATTCATATAATATTTATCTAACTTTTGTGTATTTATTTAATTATTTTCTTTCAAAAAGCAAATGATATTGTAAATTTAGCGCCAACTAAAGCTAATGATAAATTTAGTCAGAGTACTGTTACTTATAATAAATTTGAATTTCGAATTCTTTCCCATAAGTTTTTGAGGTAGAATAAATACATAAACAAATAAATGTGGTGTTTATGTAAATAACAGTTTTAGTTATTTGCTTTAAAAATGAAAAGTTGAAAGCAATGTAAAAAATAAAATTAAATATATAATTTGCAAACTATAAAATATAGAAAATATATTAAAAGAAAAAAAAGACCATAAATAACTTTGTCTAAGTGGAATTTTCCTAAAACTGATAGAGAAAATAATGAAGTTAATCTGAGATTATGTTTATACTTTAAAATGTATATTTTGTGCTTCCACCAATGCTTTTCCATATCTGAACTCTAACAAAATAGCAAATGATTCCGGTTTATTATGGTTTAGCTTTCTATTATACAATTAACTAATTTTTCCCATAGTTCAAGGGATTTTATTTTGTGATTTGTTATCCTAAACTGATACAATTTGAGCTAAATTAGTGTAATGTATTCACAGTTTGTGACATTTGTGTTATTTTTCTTTGAATGTTTTCATTTTTCTGAACATATAGTTAGTGGCAAAGCCAGAGTTAAGAAGGGGGGCAGAAAACTTTGGAAGGGTGGCAAATGAGAGCACCATAGTTTAAGGGCATCACCAATGAAAAGATCAAAAATATGTATTTCAAACTGTTTTGTTGTTAAAGAAACTAGTATGTGGGGTTTGATATTTAATTTAAAATGTTTTTTTTTTCAATGCTTAAAGAAGCTTGTATTGATGATTTCTAAGTCTTGTATCAATAGCAAAGGTTTTTGCTGGGGGGGGCAGGTGCTCCTCCTTGCCCACCTGTTGCTCCGCCCCTCCACAAATCCCTTATAATACTTTTAATCATGTCTTCTTTGCTCCTAAAGAATCTTTGTTACTGAAAGTCATCATTTTTGTGTGTTTTTTCTTAAGTTTTGAGCAGACTCAGAACATTTTCTACTCTACATATCGGGGTTGCCATGCAGTTAGAATGTATCAGCTGTACTTTTCCCTCTTGTTGCTCCTGTCATCTTCTACTTGCTTTTCCATAAACAGCCCTGTAACAGATTAGATTTTCCTCTAATACGTTGCAAACCTAAATATTGTGTGTGTAATATCCACAAAAATAAGTTTTTTGACCGATGTGTCATGATTGTGCCCAGACTTACCACTTCCCAAAAATTAATCACCAGACCCAACATTGCCTCCAGATCTGATCCTTGCTCTGTGTTGCCCCCTAGTGGACAGGGACGAATTAGGACAAAGCTACCCAGTCTGGGTGTTCAGTTACTTTCTGCTGCTGCTCTTGTGACGTTATGTATTTTGCTCAAATGTTTTTCCATTTGACACTTTTATTGAAGATAAGTATATTATATCATAACTTATATGCATCCATATTCAATCACAACATTTTTCACACCATCCTTGTATTAAACATTCAGTTAAGTATTACCAAAAAAATTAAATATAGTTAATGTTAGGTGATTTGGTTTAAAATATTTCAATAAATAACACTTTTAAGTGGATCAAAATGTTTCATTGATTGTATCTGTTTTTTTATTTTTTTTTTTAAATCTTTATTACATTAAGATTTAGGGTAAATAATGGAACTAACTATTTCTGTGAAGAGTTGATTTCCTAAAACTAATTTCTACAACTATTATTTTTTAAACTCTTATGACTCAACCCATTAACATTTGTTAAAAACATAAAAACTTTATTAATTTTATCTTTTTTGTTTCTGAATAAAACAAACCCAAAAGTAGTTAAAAACTGAAGCAGTATATAAAACTGGTTTTGATTATAGAAACCAATGATTTTATCAAGAGCAGCTCAAATCAACCTGACTGTGTTGACAAGCAGAAGCATCAGAGTCTTCCTTTAAGGTTTTATTAAAGTCCCTTCAACATTTGTTATTGAAAAAGGTCAACATTCATGTGTTTTGCATTTTTTAAAGTAAATCATTATAGATTGATAAACAAGTTCTTTCACACCCTGAAACCCACTTCACTGTCTAAAAAAAAAGACCCACAAATAACTAAATTCAGTTGAATTTTGAAGCTCAAAGGCGTTTTGTTTGTAGAGGTCAGTTTTTTGTCTATCTATTTTGGATAAAACACATTTTAAAGGTACTGCCCCCTGCTGGCATGGATTGGAATTAGCCAAGTTCCTGTTGAGAATTGAAGGAAACAAAGTTTTGTATCAATATTTTTATTAGTCATAATAAATTAGTTTATTAGTATCACGAAAGCTTTTATTTAAAGATTAATTAGCTGATTTAAAGGAAATCAAATATATCAAATGGGTATGTATTAATATACTGTTCCTTGATTTTTTTTTCCTCATTCACTGCACAGATTTGTTCTGGATTTGATTTCTATTGTTGTTCCTTTTATAAAAGCACAACATTAACAACCTTATAGTATTTATGTAATACATTTTCCAAAGCTGCATAAATTCAAAACTGCCCAAAAGTATTTAACACAAACTGGAAAACAAAGCATGATCAGAAAGGGTCAGACAGCAGAAAAAGTCATCTTATTTTTACTATATCTCTTTACTTAATCTTAAAAAAATAAAAAAAAATGACTAAATTATCAATTGAATCAAAATGTTAATAATTGTCAATTTACAACACAAAAGAAATGTGTCAAAATTACAATTTCCTGACAATTTTCAATAGAACAAATTTTTAATGTTTGTTTTGCACCATTTTTTGAAATTATTTTTTTTTTTAGACATTCTGTTAAGCATCCATAAAAAGAGGCCTCTTTCCTCTTTCCTCATCTGGAACCTTAGATCTGCTTCAACCAGGCTCACACAGTCAGGGATGACAGGTGAAGCAGTCCCTCACCTGTCACCATGAGCTCTATATCCCACAAATAAAAAACAAACGTGTCCACTGACCGATTCCATAAATGCACTTTATACATTTGTGGCTGCATGGTGGTGCAGTGGTTAGCGCTCTTGCCTTCCAGCAAAATTGACATTGATGCTGTCTAAAGTGGACCAGTAAGGAAGTTATTCAACATTTTACCCTCAGTAAGGGTTTTTTTAAAAAAAAAAATAGAAGCGCTGCACCATGTGACTGTTCACCCGGGAGCCTGCTAAGATTTGTCCAAAATCCCACTTCAGCTTTTATTGAGACTTACTGGTAAGATAGATTTCAATGTATAAATGTAAATAAAAATCTTCATTTTCACTACAACTCTCATAAATTAGAATTTTGTTTCCATCTTAACTGTCAAGAGAATCTGAAGACACTCATGTAGTGTGTTGAAAGCTAACATACGTTTGAAGAACTAAAATATGGAGGAACTTCACGATTTCATCAGACATCCTGGTAAAAACAGATCAAAACACAGAAACTTTAACAGCAACTTTCTGTTTATTGTATCGTTATGGTTGATTTTTTTTTACTAGAACTCAGTCAATGAAATAAAAAAAACCTCCTTGATCACCCAGATGCAATTAACTCAAATTTGCATTGAATTAGACAAAGTTCTGACATTTTCTTAGGCAGTGAATACGCAGAATAAACTCAGCACCAAGCATATTGGTAAAGTTCTACTTTCTTTCAACACTGATAATCTGAATGTGGCATGAAGTGATTCAGGTTACATAATTAGGAAAAAAAAATAAAGAATTTCTTGTTGGAAGCAAACAACATTCACAATCATGTTTTAAAATAAATAAACCTGATTTTTCTGTCTTACAAAAAATACAATTGTTGACTGAACATTTAAATCAGTGCTGCATAACATCACAAGTGGAAAACAAACCAGATCACAGCAGGGATTGTAAAAATGTTCACTTCATCAACTCCAACTGAGTCTAAAGAAATATTCTGCAACATGTTTAGGGTGTGATCACGCCGTCATTCCTGCAAACTGCAATCGACTGTAATGGATACGTATTTGAATAAGATTTACCCAGACACTCTTCTAAATCCTTTTAAAAATCAAAATGTGTACGCAAACACAAAAGAATTAAATAAAAATGTGACTAGAGTCAGCGATCATTTCAGGGTTGAAGGAACCAGAAGGACCTCCTGGTTGTGCTGTCGAGAGCGTCGTCATGAGTAGGGCGACGAGGGGTACTGAGGATGCCACCAGTCCATTAATTTGACACTTTGTACGGGATCCAGAATCACCTGGATCCCACTTTGATCCCCCCTCTTCTTCCTCTGGAGGGGGGAATCCTGGAAGATCAGACGAACGCGGTGGTGCCGCATGTCTGTGCTCACGTTAATGGTGAACTGGAAAACAGAGGAAAGGACTCAGGGAAACATGACAAGAGCAAACTTAACACAGATGTATTTCAGTTTGAAGATTAGAAAAAAAAAATTGACTGTTTGACAGGATTTGTTCAGACAGCTTCCAGGTTCTGACAGCAAACCTCTAAAGTCTTGAATGTTTTCTGATTTCCAGAATTTCAAATACATTTCTCATGACCCGTCTTTTGCATGAAGGCTGAGTTTAACATTTAATCTGGATTGAATTTATGAGCAAAAGGGAGAATGAGTTTAGCCAAACTTTAGGTGCAACTTCAGTCAAATCTCTGCAGGTAAAAATCTCTCAGTTTAATTAAATAAGTTTATGTCCAGTCTTTATATTTCTGGTCATTTTAGTCATTTTGAGTAGAGATGACCAAATATAATTTTTTTCCAGCCAATACAATAACCAATATTTCCCCAGCAACTGTGGCCGATAGGCGATATTTGCTGATACTTATATTTAAGTGTCTATAAAAGCATAACATTTAGATTTCCTTTTGGTTTCTTTATTAGAAATGCACAACTTTTCTTTGTGCAATCACTGTGTATTTGATCTTTTTAACATACAGCAAGAGATCTCATTAGAACAAGTATCACTAAACTTTTGGAAATATATCTGAAACATTCAGGCCATTTACTGACTGCTAGACATAAATTATAAACTTTGCAGTGTCGGGGCTCTATTAGGAACAAGCATATATTTCCAAATACATAACGAGCATCTGAAAATAGAACAATATTGGTGGATATTTGTAATATCAGGCTGATAAACACAATTATGAACATTTTGGCCACTACAGGCACAGATCTGTTGTTAATCTCAATTTTGACAGTCATCTTTTTCCACTCCTGGCATAAAAACTGGTTTGTACTCCACACATTTATATCGTCTGATCAACCTGTACATCACATTATTTCTGAAATAAACCAGGAAATGCACCAATTAAAAGGGTTACATAATTCTACTGAAATCACAAACTAAAGTAGGCAAAAAAACAGATTAAGGAAAAGCAAAAAAAAGGTGGCTACCTTGAAGAAAACAAAAAAACTTTTTATGTGATATATGCTTCAGAAGAGCTTCTCACCAGGGCCAGAGTCATTCCCATGACGACTGGGATGAAGATAAAGTTGAGCGTGGTGACCTGGAGCACATAGCAGTCTGAGTCTGGATTCACGTGGACGTTTTCATATTGTTTGGGCATGAGCAGAGATTTAGCACAACCATTTCTGCGATGTTCCTGCTGGGATTAAGAGACACATTCAGGTGATTTAACTCACCATAAAAGCTTAGCGATTTTGTTTTTATGTATAATTTAAAGATTAGTACCTGCTTTACAAACTTGAAGTTGAACTCCCATAATGCCTCTGACACTTTCCTGACCCAGAAGAGTAAACACTGCACAAAAAGATAAATGTATTAATATCCGATTTACAAAAAAAACATTTTTTTATGGATCTATAGATATGTTTTTTTTATTTATTCTAAGATTTTTTAAATTGTTAATCTATAGAGTATGCAAGATTAGTGGTAAACCTAACCTGGACAACATCCGGAAATAATATTTTTAAGTTTCACTTAATAAATCAAAGATTAATGAGGACTAAGAACAAAAAAAAAAGAAAATGGAGAATAAATGTTGAGCTTCAACAACAGCACAGAAACTTATTTTTTAACAGATTTCCCTCAGTTTACCTTTGAGTTGAGTAACGTTGGCGTGGATTCTGGGAGAGTAGGAATTTTGGAGACGCGTAAACTGAAGGGCTCATATAGGTGGAAAAGGGAGCGAATGACGCAGGCTCGAAGACAGTGCATCTTATCTATGGAGTCAGGCTGAAGGCGGAACGGCAGGTCCACGTCAATCTTGTAATGTCTAAGAGCCAGGGGAAAAAGACGAATTAAACATTTGAATACTTCAAATGTTATATATCTTTCCTTATAAAGACTAAAAGCATCTTGCCACAGACTTTTGGATCACTTTGAGTCTAATATAAACATAAAACAGTACAAAAAATACAAACACCTTCTGTAGAGTCTGGTCCAAAAAGCGGCTGTACAAGTGACAGTCCAGGCGTTCTTGCAGATCAGTGCAAACTTGCATACATCCTCAGGTCGAATATACGACGCAAGAAGAAGCCAAATGTCAACTGGATAATATTCTCCATCCTCATTCTCACTATTTTCTGAAAATATACACAAATTTAATTCAAGAACCACAGTCTTCAAAGCAGTATAGTAGATGTTTAAGTCAATAAAAAAAAGAAACAAACCTTTTCTCCTTTTGTTTTTCTTTTTGCGGCCTACTTTGTTTTCATTCTCTCCTTCTTCCTCTTCTCCAGGATCACAGTCTTCGATGCTTCGATCCTCCTCAACACCAACTGAAGATGAGAGGACTTCGTCCACCGCGCCCTGAGATGCTTCCAGGCCACAAAGTAATTTTGCTGAAGCATAAGAGTTTCAAGTTAAACGTTCAGTGTTTTCACTGATTTCTTTAGTTTTCATCATGTGTAACAGGAATATCCAACGGGGGGTTTATGAGCTTCTACAGAAATCCACCACCAACATAT
>NC_050516.1:10895512-10918136 GCF_002922805.2 Oryzias melastigma | reverse complement strand
ACAGGCACTTCGTTTACACGATTTCATAACAATAAGGATTTCTTTTTTTATGAAAGTAAAAGAATAGTAAAATAATCATAAAAAAATCCTTATTCACGGTTTTGTATTTGGAGCTTAAAAATACTATTACAAAGTTTCGGTTCTATTCCTATTATATGGTTCAAATGGTGATGTAGGAATCCAAAATGTGGCAAAAATTAATTCTAGATCATATGAGGCCCCAGATGTTAAAGTTTACCTTCTTTTTCAATTGCATTTGCAACAGCCTTCTTCACCCTCCCAGACTTCACAATGGCTGGGTCGGCATCAGCATAATCAGCAACGGTCACTTCATAGGAGGAGAATAGGAGAAAAACAGTCATCTGTTGAGATCAAGATATCCAAACACTATTGAGGAAAATACTTATACATATGTGCAGTAAAATTCAGTTGAACACATTCACATTAAGATTGTAATTCAAAAAGTAACTTCATTTGTTTTGGATTTATACACCCTGAATAAGAGTGGGGGTGTTAAAGGATCTTAATATTTTAGCTAAAGTTTTAAATGCGATTATGTATTATTGATTGTATGTTGTGTGTGGTTTCCACCACTATGGGGCGCAAGTTTTGTGGTCAGGGACTTATGCTACGCCAATACGGTGACGCCAAGTGAAAGTAATTGAATCATTTAGAACAGTTTATGCCAAGAGAAAGTTAACATTGTCCCTCTAATGTATAAGCTACGACACAAATAACCAATTATATAAAATACTTTCTAAAATCAATTACTTTCTTCCTCTAAGTTATTTGCTAGTAGTGAAGCTGTAAACTCAGCTCTTACTAATATTACACTAATTGACAAAACGTCAAACTTGACTTTTCGTATTTCAGATACATAATCTAGTGCTTAGAAGTGACAACACAAAGATATGGTAAATCCATTACAAATAGTTTCCACCAAAAGCCTCTAAACGACGACAACAGTTCAGGCTAGCCTGCTAGCAGGTTAGCTAGCAGAGGTTTTACCTGATTCCGAACAAACGTCCCCCGCCTTAAATTTCAGCCGTTTTCGGTTCCCTTTCTTGGGCATGTCGACACCAATGATCTGTAGACGTCTAACTTTTCTATAGGTCCAGCCATGTCTCTATGACAAGCTTAGGTACAAAAAAGGGGAGAAAAATAAGATAGAAATTGAAAAATGTTCCGCCGGAATCTTCAGCCATCATGGAATGACGTAAACTAATATCGCGAGACTGGGTTTATATAGGTTTTCTTCTTCTTTTATTTTTATTAAATGCCGTTTAGATGCTTTACCGCCCCCATCTGGATTGGAGTAGAAATTGCAATGGTGACTAAATTAAATTGCCCAAATTAACCAGGGGAAAATAGAACAATACAAAATGAGTAAACATTATTACTAATTACAATGTTTCAGATAAAATAAACAATTTTTATGTTGATCATCATTTTGTGTATAATTTTTCATCGATTAATAAAATCTTTTTTTTTATATTAGTTGCAGTTTTAAGACCATGCATAATAGTATTTGCCCATTTAACTTAAACCATTTTTTTCCAATTTCTTTAAGTTTTCTGTTCATTTGTTCATTTAATAATTTCAACAGCAGTATGCTCACATCATTCTTTCGTGTAGTCATCATATTACATAGGCTGCACACAAATCTTTTTAAACCATCAATAAAATAATCTGTAAAGTCTTTGTTTTTACCATCAATGTCTACTCTCACCCAAAAACCTTTCTAGTAGTCACGTCAGGTCTTTTTCATTCTTCCAGATAGTCAGTAATACACATAAACACCTTTGTTTATTTTTAGCCAGGAGCAGACAGAGTAATAGTCATTTCATCAGTAATTAGTTTTATATCTTGACTCTATATTTGCTCACAGTTTTGATTGTTTTGGTTTTTGTTTTTTTTTCAAAAAGCATCAGTTATTTCCAATGCAATGTCTATTTTAGCAGTTACTTTATGAACGTAAGTTTCCACAAAACATTAAATATGAGCAGACACTGGCACATAGTTTTATTTTACTGTCCTTACAACAATCACACAACATCCCAAACATTCCTTTTGTCTTTGAAAGACTAGCTTGATTTGAATTTAAATATAATAAGAGCAATAGTTTTATTTAGGAAAAAAAAGAACTAAATAAACGTCCATTTAAGTTATTCCATCATTGGAAACTGCCTCCAATAGAAAGCACATAGAAATTGAGAAATGGTGACAATTAACAAATAATAAGCAGTTAGTATGTACGTTTTTTTGTTTGCATTGAGAGTTGCAGAAAAAGGAGGTGCAACAACAAACTAGCATCAAATATCTGGAGAGTGGGAGTAAATACCTGCAGGCGGAAATACAGATGGGAGGCAGGTAAGCAGATGAAGGAGAACAAACAAACAAGGAAACACACAACAGAATAAAGGAAAACATGACAACTGCACAAAACACCCAAACTGAATCCAACCTGGATTTTCAGAAAATCTCTGAACCACAAAATACAAGAAACTGACTTCATCTAAACTATGGTGAGGAAATATACCTTCACAAAACACTGTTAAGCAATCACTGCATAATTCCATACAGCTGTGTGAACATTAATCCTAATTTTAAGAAACAGTTGAGCACTTCTTAATATTTTATTTATGATTTTACTTGAATATTAAAGATTCTCTGATTACTGTTTGTTCACAACATAAAAATCTGTCATATTTCCCATGAAATGATCCTGAAGATTTTTATGAATAAGATCATTTAAGGGGAAACATGTTTTGAGTACATTATGTTGTTGAAGATTTGTGAAACAGCACATGTATATAGTCCATTCATCCATTTTCTAAATTGTTTTGTCCCTTTTGGGGCCAAAAGGCTTGAACTGACTACTTCTGGGTGAAGGCAGAGTACACCCTGGACAGTAATAAATATTGCATAGCAAGTATAATGTTTCAGGAAGGCAAACTTTGCCTTTGTCATTGTATATACACATTACAACAAACTAACATACTATGTAAGAAATATGTAAGAAATAATCAAAATAAACCAAAACCAGGGAAAGTACATGGAGATTTGCTAAGTCCACGCACATAGATAGCCACAACCATTATTTGAAACAGGAAATACGTCACACAGCCCCATGCATAGAGTCCATTGGTAATTGTGTGAATGCATTACTAGCATTACTGCAAGATAATCAAATGTAAATTAAATATGTGTACAAACAAACAAGTAAACAAGAATTGAATCCATTAAATGCATTCATATTTTAGTTTCGTAAAGTTCAGCCCACTGTTGTTTTTCCACTTTATGGTCACATGTCTGCAGAATTCAAAGTGTTTCCAAACATTAGACTGTAATGATGGATTGATCCTTTTTGCTGCCATCAAGTGTGTTGTCTGCTGTGATGATCGTTTTTACATAAATAAACGCACCATGCTTTAATCCAAATTGTATTTTCAAAGATCAATTGATTTATCAAATTTTGAAACTATGTTATTTTATGGTATAGCTTCACTAATTGATTCAATTAGCAACAAGTCTCAGATAGATTGATCTGCTTCAATCATAGGAATAAAAATCGATTCATCAATGAATTGATTAATCCCTGAAGTCTTTCCATTTTTTTCTTGCTCCTGCAAACTAACAGGTGAGATCCTGTAGGGGGCGCTGCACCCACAATCCAGCTCGATCACTTGGATGACTGCGTGGAGCCTCCACGGTGGAGGTGTCGGGTCAGGGGCGTGCTCGGTGGTGCTGAGGTCTTGTTTAATTACATTTCCCGGTTCCGGGCGTTTGGACGCCGGTGATGCGCTCTGCAGAACATGAATGATCCGGACTCAGCCTGACGCTGCAGACGCTCACAGAGAGGGGAGCTGCTCCTTCATTTCCAGAGCTGGCAGTGGCATCTGCACGTCCCAGTGTCTGTGTGTGCGCACGAGGGTCCGTGGACTGTGCGCGCGCGAGGGAGGAGGAGGCGGAGTGAGCGTCGGTCCCCTGGCTGTGATCGGGGATGGAAGCTGGGAAGGTGGATGCAGAGGAAACTCGCGCTCACCATCCGCGGAGATAAGGACCCCGATTTCCTGGGAGGGGGAGTTCTTCTGCTATGATCTGCGTCGTGTCCGTGGGCACCACCCCTTCCAGCGTGCCCATCTTTCCGTGAGCTGTCAGTCATTTCACGCCGGGCTTTCTCCATGTGCGTGCATGGCGCGCCGGCCAGGGCGGATCTGCGCGCGCGGGGAGAACACGCCGCTTGATATGGATGAAAGGTCAAACATCATCGCGGCGTTTCAATCACTCTGATAAGGTAAGGAATCAAACGTGGTCGGTGCGGTGCGGGGGGCGCGTGAGGAGCCTGAGGTTTGCGTTAAGAGGCCCTCCTATCAATGCGCGTAAATCTCACTCCTGCCGTGCCCTTCTGCTCTCCGACAGCGACGGTGTCCCCATAGTTTTCTGACCACACCGGGGCGGGAGAGATGATGTGCGAGGTGATGCCGACCATCAGTGAGGGGGACTCGGCCGGCCCCCCGAGGGGCGCCGCCGGCGTCCCGAACGGCGCAGACCAGGAGGCCAACTTTGAGCAGCTGATGGTCAACATGCTGGACGAGAGAGACAAGCTGCTGGAATCCCTCAGGGAGACTCAGGAGACCCTCATCCAGTCTCAAACCAAACTGCAGGGGGCGCTGCACGAGAGGGACGCGCTCCAGCGGCAGATCAACGCCGCGCTGCCTCAGGTGAGCAAGAAACACCTGGAAAAAGGCGTGAACGAGCGGGTTTGAAGGTTCTTGACATCTTTATTTGCACTATTAAATGTTATTTCTTCAACCTGGTTCAGGGGTCTGCAACCTGCGGCCAGAGAGCCAACTGTGTCTCATTCATCTCTCCATGGTGGCTCCAAACATAAAATAAGTCAGAGACTGCTGACCCAGCCATGTCGACGTCTGAGTCAGCAACTCCCTCTACCCATAACCACCTAAAGAAAACAAATAAACAAAACCCACAACCTAAGACTACCAAGGTCCAACCCCAAACTAATATAACAAAACCCAGCAGTATAAGACTTCTGAGGATTGGGGGGTAAATAAATAAAATATATTTTTTTAGAGTAAGGATTACTTAATTAGCATTTATTTAATTTAAATTAGTTAAATTTAAAAATTGATGTTTTGTTTGCTCAATGCTACCTCCAGAATGCACAAATTTTATATCCAAAGCAAAACTTTGATTAAAAAAATATATTTAATGAGTTAAAAGCATATATTATCTTGTGCTGCACAACATTGGTTATAAAGAAAATCAAATTTTGAGAGCTGCTAGGTTCTTTATATATTTTTACTTTTGTTCATGCCAATAAAAAAAGGTAAATCCAAATTTCTTAAAGGCAAAAGTATGGCTTTCTGGCTCCTTATAGGTTTAGATCAGTAGCCCAAATGGCTCTTTTGCTGTTTAAGGTTGTCAACCCCTGACCTAGTTGATGGCTGGGACAACATAAAATGTTTGGGACAAACGTCTACATGAAGTAAGTGCTTTATTCTTTGCATAGTTACATGTGCTGACAACACAACCACACACCAATTATTAAATGTATCATCCTATGGAGGTTTGGATGTGGAACCATACTCAAAATTAAACCCACTCCAACTCCAATGTAAGTAAAAGAGGCTTTGACTTCCCTGCAAAGCCTGGGTATGCTTCTGATGAGGAGGCGGATGGTCTCCTGGGAGATCTCCTCCCACACCTAGACTAAACCATCCATCAACTCCTGGACAGTCTGTGGTGCAACCTAGCTGTCCCAGATGTGCTCGATTGGGGCGGGCCAGTTCATTACATCAATACCTTTGTCTAGCAGAAACTGCTGACACACTCTGGCCACATGAGGTCTAGCATTGTCTTGCATTAGGAGGAACTCCAACCTATGCTCTCACAAGACATCTAAACTCAGTACCTAATGACAGTCAGGCTACCTCTGGTGAGCATTTGGAGAGCTTTGTGGCGCTCCAAAGAAATGCCACCCTAAACCATTACCGACTCACTGTCAAACGAGTCAAGTTGGACGATGTTGCAGCAGCAGAACGCTCTCGACCAACACATTCTCACTCTCTAGTTGTCACATATTGACATTTGGCTAAGGCCGCCTCCGCTTCACTTTTTGATGTTTTGGGTGTCCCCAACATGTCAGTTTGTTATGTAGTGGCTGTTCCCATTAAATCATGGGTTCCCAACGTCTGGGCTGCGAACCAGATCCAGTCCAGTACCACAACGCGTAGTGCACGAGTACCCAAACCCAGTCCCGTTACCCTAACCCGACACCGGACCAGATGCGGTAGCAGACACGACACCGGGCGAAAACCAGACGTGGTACAGGACCCCGAACCAGTACTGAGTTAAGGTTAGGGTACCAGTACTGGGTTAGAGCACTGGTACTGGACGAACCAGTGCGCATCAGAAGTCACCGACACATCAACCAGAAAACATGAAGACAGTTGTCTGTGGTCACCATTTGCAGAACCTCTCCTTTATTGGAGGTGTCTTGCTGATTACCTATTATTTCCACTTGCTGTGTATTTCTTTTGCTCAGAGACTTTGACATTGATTACACAGAAGTGTAAATGTGTTACCTTAATTTTTTTGAGTAGTGTATTTTTGGGTTACTTTTTGTAGCAATACTATTTTTGGAGTGATTGTGGTTTCATTTTAACTCACTTTTTTTTTCTTCCAGAGTTAAAATAACCCAGAAATAAGTTAGTGCCCTAACCTCAGCTGGGTTAAAACAGCCAAACTTGGGTTGATGTAAACTATGACGTTTTTAGTGTGTGCTATTACGCTTCAAGTTCGTCCTACCCTTTGGTTCATATCATTCTGAATGTGGTTTGTTTCCGAAAATGTTCTTAAAAATTCAAATATGAGTCTAATTTGTACAATAAAATGGGACTTTTTACTACAGATTCTTTTTACAAGGAGCTTAATTCTAAGATTTGATTGTGTAGACCGCATGTGTCAAAGTCAAGGCCCGGGGGCCGGATTCGGCCCTCCTGGTAATTATATCCGGCCCTTTTTGGACTATTTTTTAGGGTACTATGGAGTTTAGCTAATATTTCAGCTACATGCTAGCTGTTTTAGCTAATTTAAGCTTTTTTGTTGTTTTTTTCGGCTATTTTGCAGTTTAGCTATTTTTTTCATCTACATGCTAACTATTTTAGCTAACCTAGGTTTTTTAGAGGCTAATTCGGCATTTAGCTAATATTTTAGCTAGCTATCAGCTTCAGCGTTTTTAGCTATCAATTTCAGCATCTTCAGCTATCAGCACTAGCATCTTTAGCGGCCAAATTCAGATTACAGCATTCACACTAGCATCATCACAGGTAATGCTATATATCCAGTTCATAATTATGTTAAAAAGTTACAGTTTTAAAGTTTTAAAAATGTAGCTTTAGAGTGTTTAAATGTTTGTCTTGTTCGGCCAGGGACCTAAGGTGTGTTTTGGATTTTGGCCCCCTGTGCGATTGAGTTTGACACCTCTGGTGTAGATAGACATTTGTTAAGTGTCTTGGTGCAAAAGGCAGCAAACAGGAAGGTTTGTTGTCACTAAAAATGTTGGATGCTGAGCTGTTAGCAATGCAGCCTGGATTTGGTTCAAATCCCCTCCCTGACCTGTCATTTGTAAATGCACTGCTGATGATTTTGATATTCTTCTGTCCTCTTCACGCTTGCACTTTGGTCAAAGAAAGTTGAATAAGCACTCCTGCAGCTCCTGAGCTGGATGACAGTGATTTCCAGGCACATAAAGCGCTCTGTGCTTCTGGTCTGCATGCATTGAGTGATGTCACAGAGAGGAAGATGGAGCAGAAGCAGCAAACCACGCTGACGATGACAGACCGGCCACGGCCTCTTGTGAAGAAAACATGGCCGCTTGTTAGTGTGCATTGCCCCAGGCTGCTTGCTTTCACACAGTCCTCATCTGTTTGTGTGTCACAGAGAGAAGGATGAGAGTGAGAAGAGTAATCCAGCACGCCGGCTTTTATTTGTGAAATAATGCATGTGTAACTTGTGCTCTCAAAGAACTGAGGAGCATCACGACTGACAGCCGACCTTATAGTTTCTGTGAACCACACCGACGGCCATTCGTACACACGAAGCAGTTGATGCGATTGTCAGTCGATGAAGCAGTGCAGAAAGTGAGGAAACTCAGCTGAGGAATGAAGATTGTCTTTCCTGAGTGCGTTAAGTGCAGGGATCATTTCGTCATAATCAGATGGAGTTGGAGAAAAACAGCAAATCATAGCTGACGCTCCAGCTTGAGTGCTAGGAATTTATTCAAGCAGCGGTGGTTTTTGATACTCGTGACCCCGGTTCTGGATTTGTCAGTGGTAATTAGGCAGGCTGCTTTTAACACGGGCATAGCTGGTGTACTGATTGCCTGAAGTCAGAACATTATCACAGTTTTTTTTTTGTTTACTCTACTCGCCTCGGCTGTGCAGCCCTCCAGTCAGCACTGTTTACACATGTGCAGTTGCCTTCCAACCGACTTGTGCATTTATTTCAGCTGAATGTAAGGATTTTCTCGTCCCTTTCTTGCCAATCTGACCGTAGTACTTCTATCTAATATGTGTGCAAGCGTTTGTGTGTGTTTTTGTCTTCTGTGGGTTGTGTTACTTCATCAGAGCAGTCTGACCCAGAACTGTCAGATCTACGTGTCTCCTACAAAGACGCACACATGTACAAACAAACAGCAAAAGCACTTTTTATTTCAACCCAGCTTCAATTCTAAGAGTATTTCCTCATAAAATCATAGAAGCAGTGCGTATATTCATGTTTATCTCAACAAAATGATAAAAAAAAAAATCATTTTACTTAACCAAGTTGCTCACATACACTCACGCCAAACACGGGATATGTTCATTAGCTGCAGAGAAAAGAGCTTCAGATTAACATGTCAGCCCATTACAGTGCATAATGCCTTTAATTCCCCCCTCAGAGATGGGCTTGCCATAGACAAATTAGGTTTTACGCACACACGCCTCCATACACTTGGATGTCGGGATGGCGAACGCACATGCGCACATTATAGCATGCTGTGCCATATCTGTGTGAAGAAAACTGTTCTGACACTGTCAAAGGGAATGTGTTGTGGAGCCGGCCTGTGCACATATGCGAGCGCCCTGCAAAGATGTTGGAGGAACAGTGTCCAAACAAAGCAGGTCACTGTTCTTAACTCATTCCCGTTTCTACATGGAAAAAAACTCTTTTGTGTTTTTACTGTAAAAATCTTATTAAAGTTTGACCTCTTTTTTGTTCAGGATAATTAAGTTGCAACAATTGTTACAGATTAGTCACGACAATGTCTATTAAAACAGTCGACGACTGATTTAATAGTCGATTAGTCGTTTTTTCGTTTTTTGTTTTTAAACTACGGTGCATCTGCCATTGTCTTTGACACACATGCAGAGTTGAGCTATTTCGGGTTAGGAGTGATGACACAGGAAGTTATAGTAAGACTCAGGTACCATAATGTTGCACACTTGAAAGGAAGACCCAGACAAATGTGGCGTTTGTTTGAAGTTTTGCCTTTCGTGAGCAGCTGGAACACAAACACAGCACGCATTGAACTTCGTCTCATTGAACAGTATGCCGGGTTCGGTAGACTTAGCTCACCTGCTCTGCTCAATCTTTTACATTGAGTTTCAAAATACACCAGTAATTCTCCTTCTCATATCCCTGTAACCATGGCTAACCACATATGCAGCACTCCAAATCCACCACGATAACCTGCTCGAGTGTTAGCTTTAGCTGCTAAGCGCTAGCGATATAGCTAACGATGAAGAGGGATCGTTGTCTAGGTAAGCTAAGTTAAGCTAACATTAGCACAAACAAACTTATTAGCTAAGGCCCAATCTGAATCCTTCCCTCCTCCCTCCCCCTTCATTTTGGCCTCCAAATAGAGACTTATGAAAAAATAGTGTCTCATAATTCGGACGTCACTTTAGTTCAATGACATCACCAATAATTGCCATTCAGCTAGCGTTAGCGCAGAGCTTCTAGCACTAAAATCTACATAACAACAGCTGTTTTATAACTTTAAAGGATCCTGCTTCAACAAGAAGTCATTACTTATATTTAAATGTAAACTTCTGTGTTTCAGAGAACACCCACGTGAAGAAAAGTGCTTCTCAGCGTGACGTGGTTTACCCTCGCAATGGAGGACTTTGTATGGTTAAGATCTAGCCTATGCATGACCCGATTATCAGACTAATTGAAAAATAATCGCTGATTAGTCGACTATTAAAATGATCGTTTGTGGCAGCTCTGTTTCAGATAGAGTTGGAAAAAGATCCAGCATCCCTGAAAGTAGATATAGTTCCTGGGAGAAGGTATGGGTGGAAACTTCTACACATAATCTCAAAGACACGTGCTCTCTCCTAGAGGCACAAAGCTGCATGCGTTTATGGACCTGCAAAAGCGTCAGCAAAAAAATATCTGCCACAAGGAGTCAAGGGACAGGCCGGAGGAATGTGTGAGGTCAGAAAATAACACAGCCACGCAGCCTGCTGCACATATGCATGCAGGTGTATATCAGCAGGGTCAGACGGGGTGGAATATCTGAAACAGAGACATTTATTTTGGAAGGGCAGGAAGGTATGTGTGTGTTTGTGTGCGTGACTTTATCTCTGCGTGTTTGGATGCTGGCAGAAAATAGCCGGTGTTGTGTCTGACTGGAGCAGGTGTCCAAACACAACAGTACACAAAACATCCACCTCTCATCCTTACACAAAAATACATTTATTTACAGTAATTAATATTCAAACAACTCAAAACTTCTGTTTTTGAAATAATGTCCATCACCCAATGAACTAAAGTGAGTAAATAGTCCTCAAATATTTGCTTTTATTGTCCTAAACTTTTGAAATAAAAAAAAAATGAATAATCAAGTTGTTTTTTTGGCAGTTTTAATAAAGTTTTTGACAAACCAAATCAATTGAAAATACTCTTGCTTGAATATTTCAGAAATCATTAAGATCTAAATTGATATGTGGAATAAAAATAGAAACATAAACGCAAGAATAAATGACTGAAAGCACCAATGAACAATCAGCTGAAGTAAAGTCGGCCCGGAGGATCGCTCACGTTCACTTCCTTCGCCCGTATTTAGCTACACCTTAAACAGCGTTGTAAACGCCTCTTTCCATGTACGTTTTGTAGTGCTTAGCTTATTTTTGGGAACTTCAAAGAGAACCCTGACACCAGCGGGAGTCTGGTTTAAACTGACAGAACGTGGCTCATTTTGTCCTGTTTCTGCAGACACAGAGAGGGAAGCCTTAGATTACTAATATTAACTGTAGCTAACCCTTAGGGGGGGGCTGCACTGCTTTCACCTTTAAGAGATTCTACTTTTATTAATTGTATGGATGTTTAGGCTTTGAACTATTTTATAAAAGTTTTAGTTCTATAATAAACTGATCTATTTTGTGGTCTTGACATCTGTCCCACCAACTCCAAGTGCTATTTATGGTTCACTGATGTGAAAAGATGTTCTGCAGGAAAAAACATTTCTAAACTTTACTGAACAGACTCAAAGATGACAAAACAAGAATAAGAAATAGTTTTAAACATGACACAGCTCCAACAAGGAAACGCTTCAAATCTGGAGTGATAAGAAAGTAGATCTGACATGGAACAACTGAATCCATAAAGAAACAGACAGAGACACATAAATTGTAAAAATATATATATATATCAATTCAAAAATATGGCCTCTAGATATAAATAAAAAGTTCTTAAATTTTAAAGAAATTATTAAAAAGTAAAAAATCTGCTAATAGAGTAAGAAAAGGGTCTTACCAAGAATTCTTATTTTAAGAAAAAAAAATCATGTCACTTGGTCACGTTTTCTGAAGAATGTTTTGCTATTGAAAAGTAATCTTAAAGAAATGCTCTTTTCTTGGCAGACAGAAAAGAATATAAGAAATAATTTCCTGAAATAAGTTTTTTTTGCTTTCTTGACTATAGAATCAATTACTAAATAAAAAAAGAAAAAACCCTAAAAATCTCAATCAAAGACACAAATCCTCATAATTGAGCTAATGTCTTTGACTGGGGGCCTTTTGTGTTTGTCTGAGATGACCCTCCCCTGGCTCGCAGGAACCATTGGTTTTAGTGACTGGACCAAAAAGTCCCAACAATATTGTCTTCTATTGTAAAATTGTTCCTAGTGAACTTTTGATTATGATTATTCAGTTTTTACCCAAAATAAAAAAAAATCTGTCCTTTTTTTAAGACATATTTTATACAGAGCATTTTATTGTTTTATTCAACTTATAAATAACTATATGAACTTATGCACAAAATGAATAACTAATGTAAGAAAAATATTTATATTTGTAAGTGTAAAATGTGTTAAAAATTTTATTTTCATCTCTGATAAAATGTACAAATTAAATGTTAAAAAAATAACTATTTTATATATTCTATGGAAGCCCAAACTGTTCATTATTAAATAAATAAATACAACATTATTTAATCAAGCAACACTCCTGAAACATGAAATAAATACGTCGTTCTGAAAAACAGCATTGTGAAATAAAAAGGACACTTTGGAAAACAGTAATTTTGAAATAAAAGTTTCTACAAAAAAACCCCACATGATTATAATAATATCCAACATGAAAAAAAAATTATTATGATATATATTTTTTATTATGAAATGTTTTTAACATAAAAATTATGTTTTAAAGTAAAAATGAAATGTATTTCATAATAAAACGGTCCATTTAAATTTTAATGAAATTTATTTCATAATAAAATGGTCAATTATTTATTGAAAAGACTTTTATTGGAGTGTTGCTTGATTAAATAATGTTGTATTTATTTATTTAATTATGAACAGTTTGGGCTTCCATAATATTCAACTTTTAATGTGAATCAACACAAAACAGCAACTACAACCCAGAATACTAATAAAATGTGCAAAAAGAAAGAAAAAAATTAAGAAAATGTGCAATCCTGGTAAAGGTTGGCATTCAGAAATAGCAAATAGGATCATGATCACACTGAGACCAGGTGAACCTCAATGTGGAAGGAGAACACTGTATTCTGCTCTATTTGACAGAGATCTGGGGGGTTCAGATAGAGGCACAGACTGTGGAAGGGTGAAATAAAAAGTCACGTTCTATGAGGGTCTCCATCATGTGGCCACATTGAAAAAAAAAAGGAATGGGTCTCTGATAGTGTTTGGGGGCCGGGCTAAGTGTGGAGGTGGGCCGGATCCGGCTCTACTATTAGAAAAATGCTACAAAACATGTTAAAAACACAAAAAAAGAGGATTTTCATTGGAGTGAGTCTTTAAGGTTCCACATACTCTTATCTAGCTTTAATAAAAGAGAATTAAACTGTTTAGTTTTTCCACATTCTTTCATAATTTCTTTTTGCACAATAAAATTGAACCTTTTCATTGTTCCCAAAGTTCTGTTATATGCTAAAATACTGAAAATGGCTTTAAAACATCATTTAGATTTGTATAAAAGAGAAGAATGTTTTAACTGTTGATTATTCATTAAAAACAAGCAAATAGAAATTCTTATTGAGGATATTTTTTCATTAAGTATCTCCTTTGTTGCTTATTTTTATTGTAAAAAAAAAAGTAGAATAAGTTTGTCACCATTCGATATAAAGTTTGATGATAAATTTGTGAAACTAAAAGCCATGTTTCTTTGTTGTAGTAGAATCAATTCATGCACGTTATAAAAAATAATATAAACGATTGATGAAATATCAATTCATTCCAGACTATTTTTTCATTTTTTCTTAGTCTCAGACTTCTCGTCTTCAGTCTGTGTGTTTGTAATGTTTGGGAACATGTATGCCCACAGCTAGGGTTGTTTATGCATGAATGGCTGAAACAGCTTTGTGCTCCCTGATAGGACGATAATAAGGAATGAGGGGGGGGTCGTATGAAGGATGACTGGATCCTATTGGCCCGCTTCTGATGGCCAAATCTTATGCTGTGTGTTACGCAAGCACCAAATAGTGGAGTTTGAGTTGATGTGGAGGAAAATGGAGCATGAAGTGAGCAGCAGGATGTCACCAAAAGGCTCTGTAAGAGAGAGGGAGCAATGCTGACGCTGGAACAGAGTGCAGAGTTCTAACAGAGGCAGAGATCATTCATGGTCTGATACTGTCGTTGCTTTGTAACATGCAGATGTGTGCCGCTTCTGAGCCACTCAAGACATTTTCCTTCACATTTTCCAAACATTTCTACTTTTAACATTTTTTCACAAGAATGTAGCTTTTTATTACCTTTATTGCCTAACATGTTGATCTCCTAAATTCTCTATTCGCTCTGTAAATATTGAGACTTCGACACGCCCTTGAACAAAGTCGTTTGGACCATGTGTCGTACATCACCAAGGTGGAGCCTCGAGGCTTCAGTAGATGCTGCTTCTGATCCCATCTGTGCCGTCCTCACCTCACCGGTTAATTCAGTTTTCACATTTCTGCTGTATATTCAACAAAAATTATTTAAAGAAAAAGCAAAGAATTATAGATACTTTCTTATTTCTTTTTTTAGGATAACATGATCATATTGAAGACAAATGTGTAGAATGGATTCTTAAAAGGTTCAGACATTATCACTTCGTTAAAAAGAGACACTTTTGGTGCATGTTATTGTATAAATGTTTTTTCTTTTTTTTTTTAAAAAAAGATCAAGTTTGAGTGTCTACATTTAGAGTTTGCTCCAAGTAGAAAGTATTAAAGACAAACGTTCCATTAATTAATTTTTCAGCAGATGGAAAGTTGCACCATAAAAATAATAACAGAAATATTAAAAAGAAGTGCTCACACATCAGATCCTGCAGGGTATTAAAAAATATTTAATGCTGGACTAAAGAAATAGTATTCTGTATGAAGAGACAAAACAAAAGCAGGTAATTTTGTAATTTGAATATTTAAGAGTATAAATGAACAAAGCTGTGTTATTGTAAATTAAAAAACAACATTCTTAAGGCTTCAATCCCTGTAGTAGATTAAAGCAAATACACATATGTGTTTAAAACATAAAAATATTGCGTTCTATGAAACCACATGCATTATTGAACTTTTTTAGGGATGAAACTAAAGCAAAAAGCGATCAGCTTGTCATCAGAAGCTCCCAACACCAACTCACATGCATGGCAGTGGAAGGATGATGGTTTGGCTTTTTTTTTTTTTTTTTTTTTTGCAACAGCAGGGACTGAAAAAACTTGTAGTCAACAGGTAAACTGGAAGAGTTTAATAGTTTAAGAGTGTATTCAAACTGGACACATTTGGTTCGCTTAAAGTGAACTAGAGTTCATTTCCCTGATAATTCTGATCAAATTTCCAGTCTGAATACCCTCAAGTGGACTCTAGTTTGGGACCATTGACCCATTAGGTTAGTTTCCAACAAACTGAGTTTTGCTTTGTTCTGAGTTTCCTCAGTCTGAATAGACGGGTAGGAACAATTGGACCAAAACGGCCACCGTAGTCAGGCATAACAGAATGTTAACAGAGTAGAGGAGCAACGATGAGACACAGAAACTAGAGGTGTGTATTGTCAAGAGTGTGGCGATACGATACAAATCATGAAAATATCACCTTTTACATAAATAAAATAGTAAAATTATCGTCATCATTTCAACCTGTCACGCCACTGCTGGCGATTAACCTCCACAAACTCAATTTTTGGCGGTCCTGTGCCACATGCATCCAGGCCCTTTCTTCTCAGGATGGTCCCTCCATCCCTGCTCTGGTCTCCCCCTTGCTCTTTTTTCATCTCTTAGAGTCCATTCCACTGCTTTACTGGCCCACTTTTTGGTATAAATTCTGGCAAGATGCCCCGCCCACCTACTTTTTGCATCTTCTGCTGAGCATATCATGTCTTTCACTTTTGTTTTTGATCATATATATAGTAAAATACATTAAATTTAATGATCAAAATGTTCAGCAACAAGTTGATTTAAACCAAACATATTGATGGTGCGTGTCTTTTGGCAATTCGAGAAATATGTTTTTCAATATTTCATTTTTCTATGTTCAGTAACAACAACTGTGAGGCTCATGAGTTCACATCCATCACAAGATGGTTCTTGAAGTTTTGGTGTAGAGTGGCTCAAAGAGGGGCTGCACGGTGGTGCAGTGGTTAGCGCTCTTGCCTCACAGCAAGAAGGCCCCGGTTCAAATCCCGGCTGGGACCTTTCTGTGTGGAGTTTGCATGTTCTCCCCGTGCATGCGTGGGTTTTCACCGGGGACTCCGGCTTCCTCCCACCGTCCAAAAACATGCTTCATAGGTTCATTGGTGACTCTAAATTGTCCCTAGGTGTGAATGTGAGAGTGTATGTGTGTGTGATTGAGGCCCTGTGACAGACTGGCGAACTGTCCAGACTAAAATCTACCTAAGACTACCAAGGTCCAACCTCAAACTAAAATAACAAAACCCAGCAGTTTAAGACTGCTGAGGTCAAAAAAGGGAAAAAGAACAAAACAAACCTCAAACCCCAAACCTCAAACCCAGCTGCCTCCTGCTCTGCTCCATGCCTGCCTGATTGAGGCCTCCTCCAACTTAAACACCTGGCAGGTGCTGATTAGGGAATATTGGCCTCACCTGTCAGGTGAGCGGAATGACAGATGATGGAAAATGGCAAAGCAGCAGCAAGGCGTAACACGCCTCTTCATACATTTGTCAGAAAAACTTAATCTATCAGAAAATAATAGAAGTAAAGCTTTAATGTTGTTGTTTCTTTTAATTTGACCATAAATAAAATGTTTTATTGGTGTTAATAACTAATTAACATAGCTCCAGCTAATTTTATTTTCAAATGTTCTTCAGTCTGGAAATTAAAAGGGGTCAAAACCTAGTCATTGCAATTTTTCTATATGTTTGAATTCATTTCACCTATATAATTTTGTTGTAGATCAGTTTTTTTATTTGTGTAAACTAAAACCTGCTTCATCTGCTCACAATGAGAGTTTGAAATCAGAGAATTAATCAATTTCAATTTTGGAACCCACTTTAAATAGTTTTACAGTCTTTTCAGAAGTTACTCTTTTAGCTTAGCATCAAAGTTCAATAATAAGAAAAAGAACAAAACCTAAATTTGACATTTTTAGGGAGAAGCTAAGATATGCCAAGAGATAAAAACAAGAATTGGATTTTAGGTTAAAACTTCTCTCCTGAGTTCCTGACATGATTTATTTTCTATATGATGAAATCATCTTCCAGTCTCTTTTCCTCCCGTGTGATGGCCTGTCTCGATTCATGCCATTATTTGTGTGAGTTGTGCGCAGGTCAGAGTGTCCCTTGCAGCACCCCTGAGCCATAATAGATTATTAGTGTGCAAAGCTAGATCCCCCACGCCACGGCTTAGACTCTCCATCTCTCAGTAGTCTCCATCCTTCGCTCTCTTCTTCCCACTGCCACTGCCATCTGGCTCTCAGCACCAGGCACATTTAGCTCAGCTGGATGCCAATTTGTCCCCCTGGCTGCTTGGGAGAGAAAAAGAGAGTAAATGAAGGAAGAGGAAAGGTGAGGAAAGAGAGCAATAAAGGAAGACGTGGTAAAGAAAGACAGAGGGGGAATTACTCCAGAAAAAAAGGCAAATCAAGAATCTTTGAGAAAATATCTGGAAGGGGCGTGCTTTGGTAATGGAAGTATGAAAAGTGTTTTTGTGTTGGTTCTCACGCAAGGGTGTGCGTGTGTATGCACTTTCTCCCTGGTAATATAACCATATGACTGCAGTAACTGGACCTCCAGAAGGAAAGTAAGAGTAATGATGGAGAGAGGCGGAAAAGCACAGAATGCGACAAAGGAGGTGGAGAAGTTTTTCAGCCAGCAGCTGAGTCCACTGTGGCCTTTTTTCCATGTCTCACCGCCACAGCATTGAAAAAAAGACATCAGCCCAATTGGATTTTTCTGGAGAACTGATGATGACTCAGATTAACCAGATGCTAATCTGTCCAGTTTTAAGTGACAGATTACAACAGAAAAGCACTGGGGAGCTGTTTTCAGGGGGAAGGCGGAGCACCGTCTGCACAGCTCACTCTTCCCTCACAGGATCATTTAATCCCTTTGACAAAACAATCAAATAAATTCCATCTGATATTCCCTCACACAGCATTAAACTTCAGGAGTCATTACCTTCAACAAGCCTCTCATGCCTGATGTACATAAACGGGTACATACACCTTGCTAGTACCAAGTCGGACTTCCTTTTGTCTTTAGAACTGCCTTAATCCTTGGTGGCATCAATTCAACAAGATACTGGAAACATTCCTCAATGTGGAGTTTGGTCCACATGATGTGACAGCATCGCACAGTTGCTGCAGATTTGTTGGCTGCTCATCCATGATGCCAATCTCCTGTTCCTCCACATCCCAAAGGTTCTATTGAGTTCTGGTGACTGTGAAGGTCATTTCAGTCCAGTGAACTCATTGTCATGTCTAAGAAACCAGTCTGAGGTGATTCCAGCTTTATGACATCATGGAAGTGGCATCAGATGATGGTACGTTGTGGTCATAGAGGGATGGACATGATCAGCAATAATACTCAGGTAGGTTGTGGTGTTGTAACCATGATCAATTGGTACTAAGATGCCCAAAGTGTGCACAAAAATATCCCCCACATCATTAAACCACCACCACCACCAGCCTGAATCATTGACACAAGGCAGGATGGATCCATGCTTTCATGTTGTTGACGCCAAATTCTGACTCTACCATCTGAATGTTGGAGCAGAAATGGAGGCTCATCAGACCAGACAACGTTTTTCCAATCTTCTGCTGCCTAGTTTTGCATGAAATGAATTGACAGTTTTTTGCTGATCCGTGCTAGCTCTGTGGAGAAATTGGGTGTTGTTGGTGTAAGACTGGGGCAGAACCTTCCTGAAAGAGGTTGTCTCACTCTGTTACATCAGATCGTGAGGACCCGCTCGTTTTTGTGGGTATTGGAGGAGCTGCTGTTGAGAGAGCAGGTTTTTAGAGGATTACTCAAATGCATGAATGGATCAAAATACCGCTTTGGGGTCGTTTATAGTGAGGAAGCTCAAAAATTGTTTTTTCATGATATGGCTCCTTTAAATTCTTTGCATTCAGTATTCCCCCTTATTTGCAGGGGTTAGGGACCAGAGACATGCCAAATCCGCGAATGAATTACTGTAGTCGCACCGTTATGGCGCACAGCTACGTCATTGTTCTACACTCCGCATACACTTGATGGTCCAACACTCAATGAAAACGCTCACTTGAATTGCCTGGATCATTCTAAAGTGGCCAGGAGCGGACCGGTCTGGTCTGGACCGCTCAGTGGAAACGAGGTATAAGAGACACCAGTTAACCAAAAACATGCCTTTGGACGACTCCATAAGGAAAAGTCCCAGCTGGGATTTGAATCAGCACCTTCTCACTGTAAGGCAAGAGCGCTAATCACTACAATACTGTGCAGCCTAAGATAGATGATAATTGAGGAAAATTCTTGGAAAAGAACAGGTGCCATAATTTAACCTTAACAGACTACCCTTGCCTCTAACAGCTACATTTTTATAAAAAATGTATACAATTTTTCTTAGCTGGCGCTGGGGGCGCCATAACATATCCAGGTAGCAGAAGTATTTTGGTCAAACAGCACCTAGGAGAAGAAAAACTCTAATCTCAGGCAAATCGAGGCCCACATAATTGTGGGTGACGTCAAGAAGAGCGTACGGTCATAAAATTCAGCTTCAATTTATACATTATGGGTTCTTAGCTTGATATTTCTGGGGGGTTTTATGTGTAGCAACTTGAGATAAGCCCAGTTTTGAAATCATGCTGTAAAAATAAGCTGAATTTCGACTAGTTTTGGTCCCTTTGTTCAGTAGTTTTTGACTCGAACAAAAGCATGCACAGAGGTTCCATGGTTTATGTCATTTATGTCCTGAAAATAGTGTTGGCTTCCAAGAATTCTAAATATTGACTGTGAAGACTTCCGTCTTCCAGCCTAAAGTCTCACATAGACTCCTAACAAACTAAAGCAGAGGAGAGATTAGAAACAGTGCATCTATTAATCAATATTTTCATAATGAATCCCACTCACACCCTAAAGTATTTTGTTACATTTTAAACATAATAAATGTAATGTTTAAAATACATTTATTGAAACCACATTTTTTTTAATGTTCTTTTTTTCTAAATGAATGCAAACACAGAGTGCCCGAATGCAGAATGATATCACAGGCTAGCATTTATTGCAGCTTTATATTGTGGATTAATAAAAGGCAATAAAAAGGCTAAATCCTTTGATCTTTTGTGGAGCCTGCTTTAGAGCCCAGTTTTTCCCAGCAGCAGACTTAAGCGGCCGCAGAGGCTTTAGAGTCTGGAGTTCAGTCCCCAACCGGACCTGTAAAAGGGATTTAGAGAAATTCACAGTTCTTCTTTTTTCTCCATGAAATGCCGCTTGTCAGAGTCTCACAACAGATCACACACTTCCTGCTGCAAAGAACACACAGCCATTAGCAGAGAGACATCTGAGAGAGCCTGCTGCTGCTGCTGCTGCAAGGGAAATTTAGGATTTAGAAGAAGGACAGAGGGGTAGGTCAAATGTCTGCTTGCATTCGAGATGGTAGAATATTGCTTATGGAAATGGTCCTTTAAATTACACAATGTAGTCAATATAAATGCAATATTGCTTTTATTTTTACGTAATCCTCATGCTAGTGTTATGAAGTTGCATATATGTAAGTAGTGTTATACGAAGTATTTTATTTAAAGAAATACCAATTAATCTCACTATCAACAAAAAGTCTTAGTTGATGGTGAGATTACTTTTATTTTAAATTCATCCCTGAAAGAATTAAAAAAAAATCAATAGATGATATACATGGTTCTTTTATTGATAGAACAGATAGTTTATCATATAAAATGAAATATATTATTCTACAGATTTTAATAGAAATCTGTTCATATTTTTCATCAAATTTCTCTGAATTGAGGCAATGAACCTGTAAAATTTTGCTGCTTTAAGCTTTTTTTGTAATAATTTTCTTCAGCAAAACATTTTATTCAGCTTCAACAAATGATGTCCTCAAAGTTTATCTGATAAATATAGTTTTTGGGGGGTTTAAATGTGAAAGTCCAGAACAAAAACAAATCAGATTTAGACTGAGGAATGCAAAAAAATTGGTGGTTTGGCTCAACACGTTTGATCTTTATAGCTGGACAAAGTCATAAGATATCAACAATTTAACATTTGTCTTTTTGGTAACGTGATAATGTCAAAACAAAAAAAATGTTTATAATAAATAAAAGTAATAGTAATAAAAGCCCCAAAAACCCTTCTTAGAACTGTGATGCAAACATTTAAGAAAAATCAAATCAAATTGTTTATACATCTCCATAAAACACAAATTATAGTGAATACTCAAATAGTGCTTTTTCTAGTTGTGGGGGAAAAAAATCAATTTTTAGATACACCAAATACGATCCAATAAACAATGTCGAATCGCTTATGGATCATATGAATTTTAAATGTTGGAAAAATGTACATGATTTTAAGTAAAACTACAAGTGGATTTTTTTTTTTTCACTCTGACATTTTTGAAGAGCACGCAAACATGCCTGACTTTCTAGATCTCGCCATTCGACCGGCCCGGACTTCGCTGAAAGCAACCGTTTGGAAGCGTTTTGGCTTTTATAGTGTCAAAGGTCAATTGGATAAAAGTCAGGCAGTGTGTAAATTATCTCAAACCAAAATTAAATTTGCTGAGAACACAACAAACTTTGGATATCATAATGTGTAGCTAGCTAGCTCCAGTGTTTATGATCTTTAAATTACTGTAACTTTTCAATCGTGAATAGGATCATCGTAATTAGTAGATTCTGAAGGAGAAAAGCGGCACGAAGAGTTAAAGTATGTGAAAGATTTTGTGTTTAACTATCACTCGATAAAAACATTATTTTATTTAAGGTTGTTGAGTTCAGGTTTCTACATTACATAAAGCTGTCTGATTCCCTCATGCAAACACTCATCCAGACACTGACCACCACTGAGCGGTTTGTTTACACCGCTAGCGAGTCATTGCGTCATTATAGCGTGACGACTATTAAAGCAACACCAATGGATCTCATCTCGGAGCTCATCTTTTTCTTGCTTTACTTTTGGTACATCGAATATAGCAGGAATTTAATGTTGCTTGAAAGAAGATTGCGGGCGGCATTGAAACCACAAAAACCCAAATGTTAACCAACGTTGGAAACGTTAGCTTAAATGAGCACTATATTGGTGCTTTCTAATGTTGCCATCACTTTCTGTCAATCAGCGGGTGGCTACAGTGACGCCGCTTCAGCTCTTCCGTTCCACTTTTCAATGGACCTACAACCGATGGGGACCTCTGTTTTACACTAGAAATGCTCGGGCCATACTGCACCTAACCGCTCAGTGGAAACAAGCGGGGTGTTCAAATCCAGGCTTCGAGGGCCGACCTCCTGCTGGTTTTCCAGAAACCCTGCCTTATCTGCTGCTGATTACCTGGATCAGGTGTGTTTAGCCAATAAGGAGCTTCAATGGCAGGTTGGTGGAAAACATGTAGGACACCGGCCCTTAAGGCCTGGATTTGGACATCCCTGCTTTAGACAAACAGGCAGGCAAATTGGGAAC
>NC_050516.1:10872129-10895430 GCF_002922805.2 Oryzias melastigma | reverse complement strand
CTGATTACCTGGATCAGGTGTGTTTAGCCAATAAGGAGCTTCAATGGGAGGTTGGTTGGAAAACATGTAGGACACCGGCCCTTAAGGCCTGGATTTGGACATCCCTGCTTTAGACAAACGGGCAGGCAAATTGGGAACCAAACCTGCAACCTTACAATCAGAAGTTGACTAATACAGAAACAGCTGTAGAAAGAAACAACTAACAGTTCTTTTTCATACTAGCCTATAACAAAACATTTTTTGCTTTTTTTTTTGTCAGATACGGAGGTTTTGTCTGCTGTTCTCCAGGTGATATGGATTTTTTGATGCATTGTCTGACTTTTTTTTTTCCCCTCCCCAGCCAAACATAGGCAGGTCTGCTCTGTGCTCCTGGATGAACTGCTTTCTCACATCAAGCTGCGAGTGTTCATTTCATGTGCACGGTGCAGCAAAACGTGACTCTGAAATATTTATAGATTTATTTCTTAGTATGTGGCCACTCCTGGGATCCATAGGTTTGGAGTAGCAGTTGAAACTTGGAGCCTGTATATCGACTTGGTTTAAAATCTCAAGTGGAAGGATTTGTTTTTTTCCAAAACAAAATGGACCTTCTGTAATGTTGTAATAAATAAAATGTCCTAGAACGCAAAAACAATAATAGTAGACATGAATAGTTCTCGTTGATGTCCCACTACAACTGTATTGTTTACTTTTGTAAAATTGTTCCCAGTAATCTTTTAATTAGGATTGTTGTTTTTAGCCAAATCAAAAAGCCTGTGTTGTTTTTAAGATATATTTTCTGCGGAACACGAGGACCTCATTGGGAATTCGCCTTTAGGTTATGGTTAATGATGGTTAATTTCCCATCAGCCCTTTGTTTACACTTTTTCCTGCGATCTTATAGCACCTCAGAAGTCCAAGCTAACATTAGCGTTGCAAAAAAACAAAAAAAACAACCAGAAATATCAGAGATAGCCAGCTGAACAGTTTTCAGTTCCTGTGTCAAAAACCTGAGCTTTTTCAAATCTAATTCTTCAGTATTTATTGACGTTGCTGTGACAAACACATTCAATCCATTGGTTTCTGGATCCATTTCTCAATCCATTGGTTTTTGGAGATTTTCCGTCATTCACAGCCCTGCTACCATAAGTATTGTATGAAACTCAGAAAAAACCCAGTGACCGTTGATTTGACCACAGAAATGTGAACGGCGGCTCATTTGACTGCAGTCAATGTGAAGATACCATCTTCTCTTCTCCAGAACCTGAACTAGACACTAGGAACAGATGAGGGTTTAGTGCATGTGCAGCAGAGCTGTTGATGGAAAGAAGATCATTCATTCAAACAGAGTCTGTCCAAGACAGTTTGATTGATTTAAAAGGAGAAATACTCGGAAATGCAAAAACTAAATTATTTCTTATTACATTTGTTCACTTTCATAAGAAAAATGCCACACATACATGTTAAAAACTCAAAAAACAGGATTTTCATTGGAGGGGGACTTGAGCTGCTTATCTCTCCACAGTCTCCTCTAGGAAAAGCTTTTGCGAGTTGTCCTCACCATCAGCACTTGCTGTACTTAACAGGGATGATGCATCCGTCTCCAGCTCACCCACAGATGCACGAGTGCCTAAACTCATATGTGTGGCTGTGAATGACCTATTATGCATCCAGTTAATTATCGTATCTAAGCAGACACCAGTGTGCGCTCCATGCCAAGATGATGTCCTCCCGCTTTATTCCAAAGGACACATTCCAAGGCAGTGGGAGTTCACCTACTGATGGAACTATCTTCTACATCAAGCTCTCAGATACAGAAAATCAAGACCCATTTACTCAGTCAGCACCACCTACGGGATGCCTCGTTCCTCATGTTATCCGTTTACTTCCAGCTTCATTCACAAACATGTGAAAGTGCAGACAAGCACTAACGTACACTGACCTAACTTGTGCCTTCACTTGCAGCCTGACTAATTTGACCTAGAGTGAAGCTTCCAACAGTCTCCCTCTTGAAAGGATCACACCTTCCTCCCCATTTCCTTGTTCTGTGTCTCATTGTCTTCCTGTCTCTCACGCTCCTTGCTCCATGTTTTATCAGCTGTGATGGCTTTAAGAGTGGGTGTTGAGAGGTCTGTGAGATAATCCTTCATATCTCCCACCTTCCTTGTTGCTCTTGCGGATTTGCTCAGTCTACATGTGGCCTGAATGTGGCTGTGAGGATGTGACTTTTGGCTCTCACTTCCCCACATCCTTCAATGTAAGCATCTGTGCAGCATTGGTCCATTTTCCTGGATAAAAAAGTCATTTTTGATGTTGGATAAACATAACACATGAAGTGCAAGTGTACATTAGGAATGCACATGTCTGTTGGATATTGCATAGAGCATGAAAGTGACCTAATTAGGTCTTTGCAGGATCACAGTAGCCGGAAAACATTAATTCAAGAGGGGATGGCTGCACATGTGTGTCTATGAACACATGCTCAGCTGCATGAAGGTTTGTGACATGGAATCAAAACGTAGAATGCAAATGCAGATTTAAGAGATGTCAGATGATAATCAGGTTTTGGAAGGTGAAGGTCAAGAAGAAATAGAAAAAAAATCTCAAATTTAACCCTTTCACACCAGAGCTCCAGTGTTTATGTTCTTTGATTTACTGTAATTTTTTAATTGTTAACACAATCAACGTAAATTTTGAAGGAGAAAAAACCCTTCAAAATCTGCTGGAATTATGTTGATCGTGTGAACGGTTGAAAAGTTCCAGTATGTTAAAGATTTTGTGTTTAAGCCTCACCAGCGACGCCTCAGGTGTTAAATGGTTAACTTAGGAAAGAATTATAATTACAGACTTGATACTGGAGTCAGTGATGAAACCAAAGTTACATCTTTAATTAACAAAATCTGATTCCAAATAGGGGTGGGCGATATGATGATATCAAATCATCTTACGATATCCAAAGCTGTCAATGTGCCATTTTTGAGAGATTGTTTTATCACGTTCTTCTACGAAAAGCTATAAGAGCGAGAAGGCAAAAGCTTGTTGACTGCCTGTGACTTCAAGTCCGAGCTGCTCCTCCTCCTCCCCGATGTGTTTTCTTTTAATACATTTGATATTAAAATTTGTGTAAATATAAATATTTGTTCAAAATGTGTTTAATTCTTTCAACTAAAATCATTATAAATCCTTTTTTCTCAATTTGAATTTATTTTAAATAAATCGGGATAAAATCGTGAAATAAATTGAAAAAAATCTGGATTTTCTTTTTTTTACCATATCGCCCAGCCTAATTCAAAGGCAGTCAAGAAAGTTTCTGTGTTTTGAAGTCTGTGCCATATATTCAATTTAAATTCTAATAGCCTTTACTACCCCCCTTTTTTGTAATTATATAAACACAAACACAAAAAAACCTAGAAAAGTTATATACCTGCAATAATGCTGGTGTGAATGGTTTTTGCTGAAAGTAGTCGCTGAAGATGCTGAAGGTTTTTGCTGAAAATGGTGACGCAATTTACTTTAAGCGATTTGCTGAAAATGCAAAAGCTATTTGCAAAATGTTTAATCTGCTAAAAGACTGGAAATTACATTAAAGAACTATGAAAGGGCACTGAAGTTAACCTAAATTTCTAAAATAAATTCGTAGTAATATTGCTTAAAAATCTCCAATACATGCCAAATTCGCAAAAGTATTTAGTGTGTTGCTTAAATATAAGGAGCTAAACTCCAAATTAGCCCCAAAACTTTAGTAGATGCCAAATTATCCAGAAAAAGCTATCACATTGCTTAATTACTAGCTAAACTCCAAAATAGCCAAAAATTTATCTGTAAGCTAAATTAGCCAAAATGTAAGACTGTTGCTGAAACATTTGCTAAACTCTAAATTAGCCTAAAAACCCCAATAGAAAACAAATTAGCCAAAAATATTAGCATGTTGCTAAAATATTAGTTCAACTCTAAATTAGCGTAATAAAAGCCTCAGTAGATGCCAAGTTACCCAAATGGGCTAGCATAATGCTAATATAACAGCTCAATGCCAATCTTTTTAAAATCACTATAAAAAATGAAAACATAGCCCATTAAAATTATTAAAGGCTTGTTGCTACTCTACTTAAAAATACTACATTTTGAAGACTCTCTCATTTATTTCCAATGGGGCATATTTTACTCAGTATTTCAAAAACTATAAATTGTATGAATACCAAAAGTACAAGCAGTAATCCCCTGAGCAAGCTGAACGTTTTGATACCAAGATTGCTGATATCGCTTGAAATGGGAAAGAGTTTTTACTTGCCGAAAAATGCTTTGAAGCTTTCACACAATGATCCTGGCATATCCATCAATAATGACAATCAGTAAGCGTTTTGGTCCCCTATTAGAATAATGGGGGGTGTGCTGTGGTCTGCCCCTCGCCTAATACGTACATCATTCACACTTAGCTGCCTTCCACCACCTTATGCCTCACAACGTCTTTTATTGCCCTCAATTCCACACTTCAGTGGCCTTTTAATTTAGTCACGCTCGCTCGTTTTGTCTCCACTCTTCAACAATCCGACAAGAATTAATGAAACATTGGGAATGCCGGGGTTGGCCTGAAAACTTGTTTGATGTCATTAGACTGCAAGTGTAGGAGGAAATCATGGGATAAATGCTCGCTGCTGTGGGTTTAGCTAAAACAAGGATTACATAAAAATCTGCAGAAAAAAGCTGAATCGATAAAACACCTCAAAATGGAAATGTTTTTATTTTGTTTTAGTACTTTTTTTTATTCCTTTTTGCATTTTTAAATAAAGACTAGCACAAATTTAAACAATCTTAAACAAAATGCTTGGTCATATGAATGGATAATGCATTTATTGCGTTTTCTTTTCCTAAATGGGTTACTGGTAGGTTTAAGCCCTTCTTTTGCTTTGGTTTGTCAGTTTTGCTTTAAAGTCTGATGTGTTATACAGTAATTGTGAAATATTTTTAGGCAATAACTCCAAACTAAGTTAGGCTGCATATTTTACTTATGTGATAAAGTGGTAAATATGGGACTGTAAGTGTTTTAGAAATGTGCAACACATCATTTTTGGTGCATTCCCACATAATTATGTTCATTATTTGTAGGCTTAAAAAGATATATTCATAAACACCAACATTAGAGCCTGTTTTTTAAAGGGTAACTAAACAGGGAAGTTGGAGGCTGACTCCACCCACGGTCAAAATGAGAAAATCCAGTCAGAGGGGTGGAGCTTAGAGGCAGGACTGTTATCTTTACTGGAGCTGCAGATCATGACGTCAGACTTCTGAAAGTGACATGGTTTGACCGATCACAAAATTCAACTGTAATGCCTCGATTCAACCTGTAGGAGGCAGCACACAGACAGTTTTTAACTACATTTTCAAGAATTGAATACGTGTATTTTAATTTATCAAAAATTTGGCAATGACAGACATCACTTTTAAAAGCCTCATTTATAGAGGTCAACAGACAAAAAAAAAGTTGATTCAGGGTTTGGTTACCCTTTAAACACAAACAGTTCTGTATGTGGATTTCATGACTTGGTTCCATTAAAACGTAATGAAAATTATTCTCAGACACAGTGGCAGATGTAATTTTGAAGCCCGTCTGGTTTCATAGTGGTGCATTTGGTGATAATAGGCAAAATAGTCGTTTACCTGTAGAGGCAAACTAGAATTAAATGGAATTTTGATGGCATCATCATATGCAAACATTATCCATACATGAAAAAATCTGATTTGATGAAATGCAGATGTGTAAAACTTAGGTCTGAGTTGATAAAATCGTTTAATCGATCGAAGTCGATTTAAGCTTAATAGATCAATAATTAATCCATAAAAGTAGAGATCGATCTAAGACATAAAGCTAAAGTCTGCTAGCTTGATGCTAACATATAATGGGATTTTTCATAGAATGGCTAATGCTAACACTCGGTCGACCTAAACATACATTGCTGACTAAATGAACATCTTTATAAACTCACAAGCATGAATTTTTCAAACTTTTTTACAGAAATATTTTTTAAAGTAAAAATGTACTTGTGGTCTAAAACACATTTTTTTGCTCATGCTTTCTTCTTCTTCTGGAATAAAGTTAAAAGCTATAGCGTGGTCGCCACCTAGTGGCCAAACTAAAACATCCTCCAGGAGAAGCAGAACAATTGTTGGAGCTTCTCTGTTTGAGAATCCATGTAACACTGTATGCTATTAACAATCTCATTATAATTTTGCAAATAAATAAACTCAAAATTGAATTAAGTGGACTGAAAGAATCGAAAAAAAATCTGAATCGGAGAATCTGGTTAAACGAATTGAATGTATTCTGGAAATTATTGTTGATAGCCATCGAAAGTAAAGGCCAATAAATACTCATTAAAAGTAATAAAATTAGATTAGTTGCATAAATTCTGTTCATTCGTGACTTTTTATGTAATTAAAAAAACAAAACAAAAAAAAAAAAAAAAAAGTCTGTATGGCTAGAGATGATTGTTCCATCTGTTATAAAACACCTACTGAACCTTAGAAGAGCTTTGGTTTGATTCTCAATGTCTGAAGAGGTTACATTTATGATGAAATCTGTTCTACAGTAACACAAATGTTAACTTCTCCCAAGTTTTCCGCAAAGAAAGTGTCTGTTCGTTTCCCCAAAGTCTCTGTAGATTGCAACAGACAGCTCCATCACGTTCACCTCTGCTGCCATCCTCTAACTTTTTCCTCTCCAAACTCTGCCTGTCCTCTTTCAGGCGCATCTCTTTGCTACTCTGACCATTTATTTCTCTTCTATCTGATGGTGTGCTTTTTCTCTTCAGGTCTCAATCTGTCAGGTCTCTCTCGGATCTCTCTGCATCTTGTTTCAGCAAATAAACGATAGTGTCCTCTCTCGTTTCCTCTTCCGTCATCTTGTTCCGTCTTTCCTCCGCTGTCTTGCGTGAGCCGACTCATGAAGGGAAAACGGGGGGGGGGGCCCCCAAAGGGAGCGCAAACGCACTCAGACTCTTGCACTTACAGATCCATGCTTTAATTGGTCCAGATTGGCTGTGGTCTTGCTGCCAGGGCAATGGATGCAATGTAGCATGTGTCTGTTATACACGCAGCAGCATGCAGGCACGCACAGAAATAAGTTTCATTTTTACAATGAAACGTCTTTTATAATATTTTTAATTTATCTTTTAAAAATGAATCATCATCCAGTTTTAATTAGTTTTTTGAACCTTAAACATATAAAAAAATCAAGGTTATCTGAGGACATGGTGTGACGCTTTTATATTGATTCGGTGATATAACATTGATTTTTTATCATTTGACATAACATACAGTGCATCAAACATTTACCATGCCACACATACATGTTAAAAACGTAAAAAACAGGATTTTCATCAGAGGGAAACTTTAAGAAAAGCACGGTATAGGCGCGGTAAAACCCTCTCCTGGTCAAAGTTTCCGTACTGTAATTTTTGGAGTTGATCTTAAAACGTATTTATTGTTTGAAGACACCCGTGATCGGGATGTTATCTGCTTCCACTTCAAATATTTAACTACAATGAATTGCTTTAAAGATATTGCAGCAATTTATATGTAAATTAGATAGACAACTGATTACAAGTTGGAATACAGTTTGACTAACAAACTTTTGGTTTTATATTAAGCTTAATTTAAGAAAAAAAAACGACAATGAACACAAGTTTTAATTATTGTGCTCCTTCTATTTAATGAATGGTACATTTTATTTGTGAAGGATCATCTCTGCATGATAACTGGTGTATATTGTGTGCCAGGTCAGCACATTTGTGTTATTGTCTTCAGCAGCTTATTTTTATTTCTGCCTTTTGGCAAAAATCACTTCTTCCTCCATTCCTTTTACAAATGACACTCGGTTCCTGCGGGACATCACCGTTCACACACAGACACATTTACACATACAGACATGCACTCGTATGGATTCCACACAACACACCCGCCTGGTGGGAATAGCCTACAGATCTCGTTGGCTCCTGTTTAATGCTGACCCAACGGAATATCTCCATCCCTCTAGAGCTCCCCCCACCCTGACACCACAGTGGCTTCCACCTCGCATATGTACGATCCAGAGATCCCTGATGTAGATCTTGCTGGCTGTGTTTGCTGCAGCCATCACCTCTGGTGGTCTGCCGGTCCGTCGGCTGCATATATGCTTCGCCCGTGCTCTTGTTCACGTGCAGACTCAGGGATTTCTCTTTCCTCCTCACCTCTCGAAGCCCTGCAAATTCTGTCTCCATGGAAACCTGGGGGAGGGTTTGCCAGGGTGATGTTTGCTTCCTGACACCCTGTGTCCAAAGAGATACAAACTATTTGTGAGTCAGTGTGTGCAATTGTATCATGCACATGCATGTCTGGTTTTGTTGGAAATAATGTTTGATATTGACCTGCACTGCTGCTGAAATAAGGAAATTAGGTTTATTTTCTATTTTCTTTACTAGGTGAAAATAGGAGTGTGTGTTTGTGCTTTCTGTGTCGTGTTTTAAATCATATGTGTGTGTGTGGGGGGGGGGGGTCATTTCATTAGCAAATAATAATTTCCAAATTTCTAATTTACAAGATGTAAAAAAATAAAGTACAGAAAGTAAACAAACATAAAAAATGATGGTGAAAAACAAAACTTTTTAAATAGTTTAAACCACAAAATAATAAACTGTCATATCTAAGAAATTTGCACCTTTGCTCCTACTCAATTAATTAAAAGTATGAGCACAGTCCATATAGTTTTTACAGTCCAAAGTTTTTACAATATTAACTGGATTAACTAATAATTCTTCTTAAAGTTTAAGACTTTTTTAAATTAGCTTTGAGATCAATTGGTCCCCACTCTTGCTTATTTGTTAAGTTTTATCATTTCAATGTCTCTGATTAAGTGTTTTCAATATGTTACTTTTTAAATGCTTGCTGGCAACATCTTTAGTTTTTGTTCAAGATTAACTTCATTTAAAATTGGGTTATATTATTTTTTTATTAAAGTTTATTGAGTCAGAAAAAATGTACAGATCCTCTGCATACTTGTATTAAGATAAAAAAAAAAAACGTAATCAATGCAAAACTATCCCTGTTTAAAAACCATATTCTATCATAAACCCAGAAATGTAATTTAAAAACCCTTTGAAACCCCACTGCAATGATATTTTGATCTATTGTAAAAGCAACACCAGCACTCTTTTCATTATGATTTAAAAAAAATAAAGAATTATTAAACAAATAAATAAATAATAATAGTAATAATAATAAAAAACAAAACAAATAAACAATAAAAAATAATTAACAAATAGAGTACATTTATAATTATTAATTATTATTATGATAATGCAGTCTTTTTCCTAAATCAAGGACATAGATTCCACATAGCAGCAACAGTTCAATTCTCGTGAGTCTCGACTCAAATCTCGTGAGTCACAACTAAAATCACGTGGGTTGTGATTCAAATCTCTCGGGTCTCGACTCAAATGTCTTGGGTCTCGACTCAAATCTTGTGAGTCTCGACTTAAATCTCGTGAGTCTCGATTAAAATCTCGTGAGTCGTGATTCAAATCTCGTGGGTTGTGACTCAAATCTCGTGGGTCTCGACCCACAGCCATGAGCTGTGACCTGCAAGCCACCTCATCCAAGCTTTAATGTTTTTTTATACCATAAATTGAACATTGGAGGGCATTTTGACATGGTGGATTCATTTTATCCCATAATATTTTCCATTTTTTCCTAAATCAAGGACATAGATACCACATAGCAGCAACAGTTCAAATCTTGTAAGTCTTGACTCAAATCTCGAGAGTCTCGACTAAAATCCCGTGGGTCGTGACTCAAATCTCGTGAGTCTCGACTAAAATCTTGTGGGTCTCAACACAAATCTCTTGGGTCTCGACTCAAATCTCGTGAGTCTCGACTAAAATCTTGTGGGTCTCAACTCAAATCTTGTGAGTCTCAGCTAAAATCTCGTGGATCGTTATTCAAATCTCGTGGGTCTCAACTAAAATCTTGTGGGTCTCGACACAAATCTCTTGGGTCTCGATTCAAATCTCGAGAGTCTCAGCTAAAATCTCGTAGGTCGTTATTCAAATCTTGTGGGTCTCGACACAAATCTCTTAAGTCTCGACTCAAACCTCGTGATTCTCGACTAAATCTCGTGCGTCGGGATTCAAATCTTGTGGGTCTCGACTTAAATCTCGTGAGTCTCGACTCAGATCTCGTGGGTCATGACTCAAATCTCGTGAGTCTCAACTCAAATCTTGTGGGTCATGACTCAAATCTCGTGAGTCTCGACTAAAATCTCGTGGGTCTCGACACAAATCCTCGTGAGTCTCAAATAAAATCTCGTGGTTCTTGACACAAATTTTGTGAGTCTCGACTCAAATCTCGTTATTCTCGACTTAAATCTCGTGGGTCGGGATTCAAATCTTGTGGGTCTCAACTTAAATCTCGTGAGTCTCGACTCAGATCTCGTGGGTCATGACTCAAATCTCGTGAGTCTCGACTCAAATCTTGTGGGTCATGACTCAAATCTCGTGAGTCTCGACTAAAATCTCGTGGGTCTCGAGACAAATCTTGTGAGTCTCGACTAAAATCTTGTGGGTCGTGATTCAAATCTTGTGGGTCTCAACTTAAATCTCGTGGGTTTCGACTCAAATCTCGTGAATCTCGACTAAAATCTTGTGAGTCTTGACTAAAATCTTGTGGGTCGTGATTCAAATCTCGTTGGTTGTGACTCAAATCTCGTGGGTCTTGAGCTGTGACCTGCAGGCCACCTCATCTAAGCTTTAATCTAATTTTATACCATAAATTGAACATTGGAGGGCATTTCGACATGGTGGATTCATTTTATCCCATAATATTTTTCCTTGCTCTCAGTAGTGTGAGTTTTAATGATAAAATGAGCACATATGGAGTGAGAAGCCTCAGTAAAAGCCTGCGGTGCCTGCTGGCCCCACCTCAAACATTTGATTGACAGCTTCTCCTGAGCCGCTTTCAGTGGAATTCAAATAAGCTAACTCCTCACTGGCGATAGTTGTTCCTTTAAAATGTGACTTAAACCGACTCAGACCAATCACTGTCGCCAGGTTTCAAAATGGCGGCACACATATCAGGAAGACACGGCGACGGCTTTGGCCTGATTTCGTGAAGTAAGGCATTTTCTATGGGTGACGTCAAGACCTTGTTTTGTCCAGTGAAATGATATATGTCTATAAATGGAGGACATATATTAGCTAGCAGGAGAAAATGTAAACAAAAGGCTGATGAGAAATTAGTGGAGGCTAACTTTCATGCAACAACTTGGAGGCAAATGTCTAATGAGCCCCTACTGCTCTGCAGAACATGTCTGAAAAAAACAACACAGGCTAAAACCTGCTAAAACACCACTGGGAACGATTTAACTATATATATATATAGACACAAGAAGAAAAAAAAAACTCTCTGTTTTGTTAAACCTTAAAAAAACAAACAATGTTAAGTCTTTCATTAACGTCCTTTCTCAGAAACTACTAGTATCAAATGTGCAGTTCCATCACTTAAAGCTTTTTTGTGTTTCAAGTGTTTTCAGGGTCATGGTTACTCCTGAAGCACCAAAGAAATTCACTTAAAAAGATGTTTGAGAATCTCCAGTTGAATAAAATATTTAATTACCACCTCTTCTTTTTTTATTGTATTGTAGATTTATGAGTGTATTGCAAACACGTTTGTTACACTCCTCCATTATAATAATGAGGACTTTATAATTAATTTCCATTGAGATGTTTCAACAAAGACAGCAACGGACCCACAAAAGAAAGGTTTTCTAAATTATTATTTGTCAAGAAGCTGCAGGTTTTGTATTGCTTCTATTCATGAAACCAAAGGGGTTTGCTTTTGCCAAGTCCTTGCTAGTACAACTGTGTCTATCTGTGTGTCGGTTTGAGGTATTCTGGCAGCATGACATCATCGCTAAATAAAGTTTATTACAGGCACATGGCATCTACAATATTTATAGGACCCCCCTTCGCCCTAGAACAGATGAGCTTGCTCACTCAGTTAGTCAGTGTGACTGCCCTAACTCACACAAACACGCACACAAACACACAAATCAAGGAAAAAGGTGGCAGAGAAGTTACTCACGCCGTCTGTGCCACACCCACTCACAGGAATATTTTCTCCCCTGTTTGCCTTAGAGTGCCCTAAAAACGTGCACCGTGGATGGTTTTATTTTTTTACATGATGATAAAATGTTCTTGAAATGACGACATTAAAATGGACTGTAAGGAAAAGAACAAATAGAGGGGGGGAAGAAATCCTGCAGTGTGAGTAATAAGGGAAGGAAATGGAGACTCTTGGGGGGATTAAAAAGTCAGAAACAGCCCGTTTCCTCACCGCACAAATGAAATCCGTCAGTATAAAAATAAACAAAACAACTTAAAAGACAGTGTGACATAAAAACAATAAGTGAGAGGGTCCAGTGTGTGTTCATGTGTGTGTCAGGCTGGAAGAAAAATCACATTTCATAAATAAATCATCCGGGGCTTCGAGATAGACGCACACACAATCTCTGTCTGAACCTTTACACACATCTCTGTAATACTTCATACTATGGGCCAGATTAGAGCGGAATCACTTTTAGAAGAGTTGTGTGTTGCTTCTTCTTCTTCTTCTGTGTGTGTCAGGCAGTGTTGATGCTCCTATGAGCTAGTGGAAGCCTTATATGCTGTCCAGAGCTCTGGGAAACCAGAAAATGTAATTTATCGGAGATGGAGCTTTTCTTTTCTATCAAATAATCATTGTAATTCATAAGAGAAGTTGTGCCTAAAACAAACCGACAAATTAAAGGACAGGCTAATGAATTAATCAATGCTGCATTTTGGTTTCTGTCTCTTTTGTGGACTGTGTGAACAGAGTCGACTCCTTCTACAACTGAACTTAAAGATTTTGTGCTTAAGCGTCGCCGACGACGCCTCAGCTGTTAAAGGGTTATTGAATCATGCAGCTTCTTTCCTTCATTAGTTTCTGGCATTAAAATAAGACAAATGAGGTTAGCATATGAAACAAACTTTCTCTAAAGATAAAGTTTTGGTCTCACTGACTCAAATGCAACAAAAGTTTATTCAATTTCACTACACTCTGACTCTAAAGAATTCCAAATTGTATGATGCTCTTGTTCATAGCAGGAAAGTTAACATTTCTACATGTCTGCAGAAAGACTTGACCTCTTTAGAGAGTAGATGTTCCTTCAGCAGAGACATTTCACTCCAATGGGGTAGAGGTTGCAGGGATGCACAGAAAACATTTAGCTAGTAAGTTTGCGCTAATGTTAGCTTAGCTTAGCTTATCTAGACGATACCTCTTCAGCGTTGTCACAACGCGTTTCCTCTTTAGGTGTCATGGACACAAGTACTCAGTTGGCATGTTATTATGGTTCCTGAGTCTTCCGAGAACTTCCTGTGACATCACAACTGAGCCAGATTAGCACAACTGCGCCTGTGTGTCAAAGACAATGGCAGAAGAAGCTTTAGAAAGCATGCACCAAAGTTTTGAGATTAAAAAAACAAAACAAAAAAGAGATTGATGGGTTATTAAATTAGTCGCCGACTATTTTAATAGTCAACATAGTCATGACTAATTTACTAATCGTGGCAGTCCTAGTCCCTCGTTCAACAGAGTATATCTGTCTGTACACAACAAAGACAAGAACTGATAGATTTTTTTATATTTATTAATTCCAAAAGTGCACATATGAATTAAAAATAAATCACACAATTAATGTGAAACTTTAAACTCAAAGCAGACTGACAGTGAGATTGGATCATCTCAGATTAAGTTATGGGTTGACAAATATTTTGGTGGGATTTTAAAACACAAATAAAAGAAAAATAGACTATATTGCATTTAGAGGCAAGAAGATATTTGGTTGGGAGAAAAGGTTAACATATGCTGGATCGTATTAACTGATTATTAAAATAAATAAAAATATTTACATTTTTTTGAACATTAAAGAAATAATTAGGACTAAAAGCGGGAACTTTCAGTTCTTTCTGAAGGAAAACAACTCAGTAAATAAACACACCAGGAATAGCTTCATAGATTAGAATATGCCATTGACTAAATCTGCATAGCATCCAGATTTAGCTTAACCTCAATGTCTCACTCACTGCATATAAGTACAGCAAAGATGTTTGCATGCTAATAACATGCCAGCATAATCTAATATATTTTAATGACATGATTCCAAAGAAAGAAATTCAGTTTTAACAGTGTTTTCTGTTTCAATTATCTTCTTCTTCTTTGGTTTTTACCACAGTGATGCTGTACTTTGACCTCCCTTTACTATAATAAACACAGATCTTGTAAAATGTGGTACAGAATTAAATAAATGCATAAGAAAGAGACTATGAGGTCATTGTGCTTTTTTAAAAATTCTGTTAATTACACACTATTTATTTTTACAATTTGCGATTCCTAAATGGCGTTTTATGGTGGTAAATTATGCACTTTTTTTGCACAATTATGTTCAAATCTTAAATATATTTTATTTAGTAATTGTTTTCATTTAGAGAAGCTGGTTAAACTAAACCATCCATCATTTCATTGAACTTCTGTATCATGTGTAACTTTAGGGCATCCGTTTCCATCAGGGACAGAACAGCAGTGAGACGCCTGACTTTCAGTCACCTTGAGAGGTGCTTGTCATGCTGCTGTCATGTTATCTGTTAGTTATTGTAAACTGTATGAAGATGCACACACACACACATACACACACAGCCTTTCTCGGTGGTGCAGAGTTACACCCTGCCTCTGCAGTTTGTGCTCTGTGAAGGGCAAGAGCCACTCTACTGACCTCCATGCACACGCTCTCCAAGGCTGTTCATTACTCAAAATCAGTTTTAGCTGCATGAAGGATTGGGAAGAGGTTTTGAAAAGGATGCTGGATGTGCTCTCGGAGCAGTTTATTTACTCCAAAAGTGAGGATTAATATTAATAGAGTTCTGTTTAATGCATCTCCTGGTTTTCTCTATAACCCTGATACACTTTCATCGGGAAAAACAGAGCAGCTGGAATGGGCTACGTGTGTGTTTGTGCACTCTCAGGAGTATTTGTGTTTTTGTCAGTGAATAAATCAATGTGTTTTCTTGTAGCACACACGTATACAGTAAAAAATAATAATAATCTGACTTAGATTGCTTTAAATAGAATCTAGTTTAGTTTGACTTAACTCAATGAGATTATAAGATTTTGTTGATGTAAGTCTGAAACATTTGCAGTGCAGATCTGACTTAGCGTTACACATAAACATTTAAATGCAAATGCATTGTTGTGATTTTGTGCAGGGTTTGTGTGTAGGGTTTGTGTCGTCTGATCTGGTCAGGAGCTTAAAGCGGAGGGGAGGTGAAGCTGCGATGGAAAGAGCTAAGCCATGCATTCTGACTGAATGATGAGGACAGCAGCAGAAACACAGAGCTGACACAGATGCTTTCCACAGACTCAGATGGGAAGAGGTGACGCGAAAAAAAACAAACGTGTGTCAAAGCAATAAAAGTAGGTAATGAGGAAAGGAAAGAAGGATAAATCTTTTCTAAAGTCTGCTTAAAACTGTCCATTATTTGTATTATTAGTATATTACTTTAGTTGGCAATACTGGGCTACAACACTTTCTAATCAATTGGTTGCATTTTTATCCCCCAAACTATAAATTCCAATGTATTTTTTCTGATAATATATATAAAGTATAACATAAAACAGTTTTAGACCAAACTTTAACAAAGTGGTTATGTTTTTACAACTCAAATGTTGTTGATTAACATCATCATCACCTTAAAACAACATCTGCGGTCTGACTTCCGAATGTGACAATTTGAGAGAAAAAGATGGAAACAAGCTGCGTTCACAAACAGAAATCACAGGTTTTATAACAAAATCAGACATTTTGTTTTGTATTTTTTAATTTTTTATCTTTGTTTTGTGGGACAAAAAATGCCAAGCGAGTTTATTAATAAAGAAACGCGGTACTGAGTTTGATTACAGAGGAATTATTTACTCCATCTTTGAATTAATACCCTACATTTTTATTTTCATGTAGTTTTGACCCTTTTCTCACATTTTCTTTTTTAATTTAAACATTTTTTGATGTAATCCAAAAAAGTTAATATATTTTTTAATAGATTTTAATAAGAGCTGTTTGGCTAAAAGCATAAAAAGTAAAAGAAAATCTAATTAAAAAAATCCAGTCGGACCGAACCATTTTCAATTTAGAGGAGGGGGGTCCGGTGACGATGTTTCCAAAACAAAATATATAAAGATCGTTACCTTGACATTAAAAATAAAATTATTTGCGATTATATATTGGTTATTGGTTTACTGAAATAATGTTTTCTGTTGTGTCCTTTTGTCATCATTCGGGGCCTCCGTCCCCCCCCTCTCAGTCTGGGCTCCTAGAATCAGCCGCTCCGTAAGAAGAAGAAGAAGCGCGGCCCTTCCGGGGTTTTCTCCCATGTTATTTAACACGAAAGTTTATTGCAATAGTCTCATTTCACTATCGAAAAAAAGTAATATCGCAATAACGATAATTATCGTTTTATCGCCCAGCCTTAATTTGAATCGATCTAAGCGATTAATAATTGATCCATAAAAATAGAAATTGATTTAGCCCATAAAGCTAAACTCTGCTAGCTTGATGCTAACGTTTAATGGGATTTCCCATTGGATTGCTAATGTTAACACTTGGTCGACGTAAACATACATTGCTGACTAAATGAACATCTTTATAAACTCACAGGCATGAATTTTCCAAACCCTTTTAAGGAAATATTTTTAAAGTAACCATTTGTTGTCTAAAGTACCATTTTTTGCTCATATTTTCTTCTTCTTGAATAAGACATAATGCTACAGAACGATCGCCACCAAGTGACCAAACTGAAACGTCCTCCAGGAGAAGCAGAACAATGTTTACAATGTTAATGATCTGAACATTTTAGTTAGAACTTCTCCTTTAGAGGATCCATGTAAGACTGTATGGTATTAACAATCTCATTATTTCACTAATACATTTTATAGTATGTAAACAGTATCAGATTAATATTAATATATTCAAAACATATAGCAGATTATCAATGTATTTATAAACAAATGTATATCCATACATCCATCCATTTTCTTGACCGCTTTGTCCCTTTCGGGGTCGCGGGGTGCCGGAGCCTATCCCGGCTACTGAAGGGCGAAGGCGGGGTACACCCTGGACAGGTCGCCACTCTGTCGCAGGGCCACAAATGTATATAAATGTGTAAACTGTGCCAACTCAAAATTGAATCTAATTGAATTAAGAGGATAAAAAGAATTAAAAAATATATCAGAATCTAATCAATTCAGGCTCTTGTGATTTGAATCGTTTCTGGAAATTATTATTGATACCCTGCCCTACTTTTTAGCTTTTTTATTTAGTTGATTCAGGTGAAAATGCCATTTGTGGACCATAGTTTGACTTCTTTTTTGCCCTAAAACTTTAACTTGGATTATTCTTCATTTACTAAACATGTACAGTTATTTTTCCTGTAAAGATTCCTAAATTTTTACAAGAACTTTAACTTTTTTCCCAAGAACTTTGAGGTATTCTGGTGCTCTTCAATGTTTGGATTTGGTGTTTGAAAATTTTCATTTGCAAACACAAGAGTGTAACAGCTCCATGTTCCAGTATTATAGGCAGTAAAATGGCTGCTCTCTGAGGCAAGTTTCAACAGAGATTAGCAACGCTTGAAAAGAATAAGGAAGAGTAAAAGACAGAAGAGGATGAGCTAAAGAGGAAGAAGAGGTGAGGACGAGCTGGAGTGGATAGAGTGTGAAAGAAGAAATCAAGTGCAGCAGGAAGAAAGACGATGGTGCTGAAGAAGGCAAAGTCAAATAGAAAAAAATCGGTGTGGCTCCCTGATAAAAAATACGACAAAGGTTTCCCACTTCTGTGAATTTTCCAGATGCTCTTCTAAAAACGTCAAGTTTCTTGTGTTTTTGTCAGAAGTGCAAGCGTTTGTGACTGCCCCGCGTTTGTGTCAAGTTGCCTGTTTCTGTGCTTCTGTCACTGACGGTAAATCTCGGGTTCTGCTTTGTCAGGCTCCCACTGATGTCAAGGAGAAGTTGTCACCACAGATGAATTATTACCAGCTTTGTTGGCGCAGCTGTTTTCCATCTTCGCCTTCATCTAGGTTATGAAACTAATTTTCATTTTCGAAACCTCCTGGTTTTCTGGCATCCACCAAAGATGCATAAAACTTTATAAATAACTTGATTTGCTGCTACATTTTAGCACCAGTAGAGGACTCTGTCCCTCCATTCAGTCTCTGGCGGTGACCGGAGTGAATGGTTAGCCAGTGAGCCGCTGCTGCATGTCTGGGATGGAAGTCACCACAACTGTGAAAGGATTTTTTTTTTTTTTACGCCTGTGGATCTGTCCCTCTCATTGAGTCTTCTGCTCCTGCTTGCTCTCTGTGAATCGCTGTTTCCTTGGCAACCAGGTGCAGCCCACAAGTACTATAGCCGTGAAGACAGGAACCATTTTCTTGTCTTTTTCTAGACTGATGCTCCACCACTCCCAGGGCTTAAATTATTGTTAGTTCGATCGTTTCCATAAGATGCAGCACCCTAGATGATGAGAGCAGTGAGCTGAGAGCATGAATGAGGAATGACAGCATATACAGTCCGTCATCACCTTAAATTTAATTCACAAGAAAGAATGTATATATATGAAACATAAAAGAAAAGATAACATCTTTGACAGATTTATTAAATTAGTTACTACATTCGTGGGCGAAAATGTCTTGGAGAGATGTTTGAAGGGCCTGTACCATGCAGAATCCACTTTGAGCTTTTATGTATTATATAATGTTCATTCTTCACTATAAACAACCCCAAAACTGTATTTTGATCCATTCTCACATTTTTGAGCTTTCCTCTAAAAGCTTGTGCTCTGAGCACCAGCCTCCCCTCCCAACCCACGACAACAAGCGGGTTCTCACGAGTTGATGTCACAAACTGAGAACAGACCCTTTCAGGAAGAGTCTGCTCTGCCAGAACTGCCAGGCTAACACAAACACCCAGTTTCTCTGCTTAGCTAGCGGGTGAGCTAGCTTCGCTATTCAGCTAGCGCTGCTCAGCCATTAGCTTTGCTGCTCAGCTGGCGGTGATCGGCCACTGACTTTGTCGCTCAGCTAGCTCAGCCGTTAACTTTGCCGCTCACCTAGTGGTGATTAGTCGCTAACTTTGCCACTTAGCTATGATTAGCTGCTCACTTTGCCACTTAGCTAGCAGTGATCAGTCGCTAACTTTGCCACTTAGCTAGCAGTGGTCAGCCACTAGCTTTGCTGCACAGCTAGCAGTCATTAGCCACTAACTTTGCCACTCAGGTAGCCCAGCGGCTACTTTTTCACTCAGCAATCAATGATAAGCCGCTAATTTTGTTGCTCAGCTAGCGGTGATCAGCTGCTACCTTCTCTGCTCAACTATCATGCACTAGCTTTGCCGTTCAGCTAGCAGTGATCAGCCCCTTGTATTGCTGTTCAACTAGCAGTGATCAGCCGCCTGCTTTGCCGCTTAGCTAACACTGATCAGTCGCTAACTTCACCACTTAGCTAGCGCTGGTCAGCAGCTAGCTTTGCCGCTTAGCTGTGACTGTGAAGAAATGGATGATAAAGGATGGATAAAGAGGCACCTGCTGCATTTTATTCCAGAAGCATTCTTACTTTGAAAATCAATGACATCTGTCACCTGCTTTTGATAGAACAACTCAATCCAATGATCAGAATCATGCAAAGTATAAATCAAAAAGTTCTGGAATTATATATTGTGGGGCATCAGACAAAAAAGTAATGTAAGAAATTAAACTTCAAATCAAATTCATTATCAGAGGGTTATTCCAAATGTCCTTCTACCTGTGGCTATATAAAAATACACGTTTGATGCTTTTAGTGCACAGAAAGGTGTTTGAGACGGTAGTCGAGGATGTGCACTTGGGTGTAATTCTAGCAAAAGATGAGGAGGCTAGGATGTATAAATAGAAAGAATCAGCACACGCAGTGTCACGCTGGAGGAAAATGGGTCTCGAATTTATGTTGAGTAAGCAGCGACCGGGGTTTTGGAGAACTTAATTTCATGCTAATTTTAAGCGCTGGAAACAAATGTGACTTTAGCACTCTCTCAGCCTTTTAGCTTGAAGTACTGTCTGTGCATCCGTGCGCTCCGGATTTAGTACCTAAGGGGATTTGTGAAGATACAGAACTTAATTTCCAAGATCCGGGTTTGGATTGGAGCTAAGTTTTGGTCATCTAAATCCAGTGGTCTTAGTTTGTCTGGTCAGTCTACACCCAAACCAGGACTTCTGCATCCTTCTCATCCATTATATCCTCCAGACATATCCTCCACCTAAATGCGTCTGTTTTAGTGGGGTGCTCTCTTTTTTAAGGATGTGACACACTTTCACCATGAACCCTACATTCAGGATCCACCTGCAGAGTAAGACCCACTTTAGCAGCTGCATGCATCAGGCAGAGGCTCCACACCCACTGAGCATGTGGATGCTTCCAGTGAAGGATTGTCTGCAGCTCAAACAGCTCACTCTGCGATCTCCACGTGTCCTTGCTCGAGCATCGATTTTCAGAGTCAATGGCTCTTTTCTAGGACTGACGCCTGGCCTTATCTCTACCTCATCTTTCCTCCCCCTCTTTCCTTTTTCACACAATGCCTCAATCAGGCTGCTATGAATGATTCATGCTTTTCACTGGTGCACATTGCATTATTCTTTAGAAATGTGTGTACCTACTCTCAATAAGGCGCGTTGCCAGTTGATGAGGTTAGGTGCATATTTTTGACTCCCATTGTTTGAGGAAAATAATGGAGATAAATATCTGTAGTGCTCGGAGAATGCTCCTTTTCTGTCTGCTTGTTTCTTTTTTGTAACACGCATGTTGATTGATGTGGAGCAAAATCTATTTTGTGTTTTTTTTTCCTATCAGATGAACCTCATCCCTTGCAGTCTTTTTTTTGTTTTGGTTTACTAGAAAACATGAATGGATGCTTCTCTGGGTATCCAGCAGACACACGAGGAGGAAAGTTGAAAAACTTGCTGAGATTTGACACCGACACAGCGGCAGAACCAACGGAAAGAGAACTCTGGGGAAGCAGAAGGAGAAAGCTGACGTGTCAGCTGTGCTCTGTAATATTGCTGCATAATAATCAATAAAGAGGTTATCAGATTTTCAGAGCTCCAGACTGTGACTAAGCAGGGGCGTTTTGAAATTTGCAATCTCATTTTGTAGACACAGAAACAGAAAAGTTTTGCTTTCAAAGCTGAGTGATGCAACCCTGAAAGTGAAAGTTTATGAATCGATTTAAATCCTACAAGCTTCCTATCAGTGTTTCATTTGTTTCCCAAAGAGCATTACAAAGACTTTAGATCAGTAACCTGCTGTTGTCACCCACCTGTCTCCACCATCTTGAGAGCTGACATGGTTTCTCCCCGGGGGAAGACCCTTTAACGTGTTAGTGTCTCTGTGGGCTCACCCACACGGATGTCCAGCTGAGCACCTCTGTGTTTGTCTGAAGAAACACTCATGGAAAGTTTGTCACAGACCTAACTAATGAGCTGTTACCATGGCATTTCCCGCAGTGAGAGGAGAGGTGGCGTCATGGCAACAGATTACTCTCATTCTACTTAGAGAGCCTGTTGAGGTGGCGTGTGTCACGGTTTCCTGTGGAGGGCGGTTCATCAGAGGGAGATGGAGTCCACCTCTTTGCCCTTTGTGCTCTCTGTAGAGGTGAAGAGCTACAGGGATGTCATACCTGTAACTCTGCGGGGGATTGGTCATGCTCTACTTCCTGACCTGCATTCATCTTTGCTTGGACTCCTTAATTATTCACTTCGATTAACATCTGAGTAAACTGTGTTTCCAGCTGTGTGTAGGAAGAATACTTCTATTGTTTGTGCCATTTTTTTTCTTCTGGTTTGGTTCATCATTGAGTGGGAGTGAGAATTTGAAGACACTTTTTTTTCCCAAAACTCTCCGTTTGGAGGGCTAATTGTAGGGCTAGGGAAAGGGGAAAAATTTGGATTTGCCCTAAGCACAAAACAGAGAGTTATGAAAAAAATAGTGACTGTCTAAATTCTTTCACTACTCACTATACCGTACGTTTACCATTTTCTAGTGCTGTCTGAATCTATAATTCAAAAATTGAGTGAACTAGAAATTTCCCTGTTTTTTTTTTTTTTTTTTTTTAAACCAGCATACATCGATGCTCACTACATTAGTGAAACTTTACAATGACACAGAAAGATTTGGACTTTTTAGAAAATGTCTTATTTTAATTTTGTTGTTTTCTTTTTTTTTATCTTTGTTCTCATTTTATACTGTTTTTATTTTATTAGTTTCTCTCTCTGCTTGCATCGCTCATGCGTCTATTTTTTGAACTTGTCTGTAATTGTATTGTCCTTGAAATTGTTCATAAAGACAAAAAAAACATTATTGATTATAGACCACAATGCACTGCAATCTAACAATTTCTGTGGGGAAAAAAGTGTTTAAATGTCGTTTTTCAATGGCAACACAGAAACATTGAAAACTGTACACTTACGGTCACACCAAGGGAGAGTAATAAATTCATGGGTGAAGCCTGTTTCTGGACTGTGGGAGAAAGCTGAGATGAATGGATTGACCAGGTATTGGAAATATATACAATCTCTCCTATTCTGACTTAATGATCAGGTTAGATTACCCAACATACAAATGTATCTAATCAATGCAACTTTTACTATTTTAACCAGTTGTAATTTTCCCCAATTGTCTGTCTTTATAGCTTGCATAATTTAATTTAATGCTAATATAAAAATAAAGATTTCTTAAGGTAAATTAACTGATGGAGTCTGTGAAAGACAGGTGATTTATTTTTGCATGATTTACCAGTTTTTGCAAAGCCTCAAATGGTGCAGTTCCTACAAAGACCATTGGAGGCAGGTTCCATAGACTTCCATGTTAAATAGTTGACATTTATACCTAAAAGAAGCAACATTCTTTTTGGTATCCTGAGCTTTTCTGCTGGTTATTAGTTTATTTATTATTCATGACAATTCTGATTATTTTCCTAATCAGCTTCTTTTTATCTCATAGAAACTTAATTTTCTTATTTCAGATGAGTGTTTTCTGATAGGCAGGTGGGTTTTTAAAAAGGAAAATTCCAGAAAAACAGGCATGTTCAACCTTAATCGCACAAGGGGCCAAAATATAAAACACATCTTAGGCTGTGGGCCAAACATGATTAACATTTATTGAACACTCTAAAACTAAATTTTTAAAACTTTAAAACTGTACA
>NC_050516.1:10866588-10871950 GCF_002922805.2 Oryzias melastigma | reverse complement strand
GCACAAGGGGCCAAAATATAAAACACATCATAGGCTGTGGGCCAAACATGATTAACATTTATTGAACACTCTAAAACTAAATTTTTTAAACTTTAAAACTGTAAATTTTTTACGTAATTATTGCTGAATGCTGAAAATGCTGAAACTGATAGCTGAAAACACTAATGCTAATAGCTGAAAATGCTGAAGTTAATAGCAAGGTAAAATATTAGCAAAATGCCAAATTAGCCTGAAAAAAATAAAAAAAACTTAGGTTAGCCAGCTAGCATGTAGCTGAAATGTAAGCTGAACTTCAAAATAGCCTAAAAAAAACTAAAAAGAAAAACCTAAATCAGCAAAAGCAACTAGCATGTAGCTGAAATATTAGCTAAATAGTCTAAAAAAATCTTAGTAAATGCCAAAACTGTCCAAAAAGCTAGTAGAATGCCAATTTGTAAAACTTTAAACCATAAATTTTTTGCATAATTATGTATAATAAAAAGGCAGGGATATTATTCCAGAATAAATTAATTTAAACCTGAAATAACTTTCAATATTTTACTCTCTATAAAAATCTGTTTTGTCAAAATTATACAAATAAGTGCAAGATATCATCGAGCCATTAATTACAATAAAATGATCTGGAGGGCAGGTGAGAATTTTCTGGAGGGCCGGATCTGGCCCCCAGGCCTTTACTTTGCCACATGTGCACTAGAAGTTCAAACATCTCTTTGCTTCGCCCAATTACCATCTTCTGAAGGTTGTTGAGTTGGGTGGAGTAAACAATCAATCAATGTTCCCTTCTCACTTTATAGGCTTCGTTTTGGCCTTATAGAATCCATTGGGTGATGTCAGATTATCTGATGATCTGACGTCCTCATTCTGCATCAGACACCAAACGAATTGGTAGCAATTTAGCAAAGAAAATTGGCCCGTGTTTAACCGTGTATATTTGCAAAATGCAACATCTAGTCCTCAGTTCCTGCAGCGAGATGTCTCCTTTGGTTTGAATTCATTTAAAGACAATACTGTAAACATGTGTCTCGCCCTGGGTACATCCTGAATGACAGGAAGAAATTTATTATGCCGTGTTTGCTTTTTTAGCTTCTTCCCTCTCTGGTTGAATCCCATGTTTTTCATCTCATTCCCTCCTCCCACCAGAGGACACCCGCAGAGACGCTGCTTGACCTCGCTGTTCTTCTCCTCTGGCAGACATCCATTTATGCTTGTTCAGCCCCCAGATTTATTCATTTACTTACCTTTATTTTAAGGGCTTTTTCCTTTTGATTATTGTAGAGGGGGTTTACTAAGGCCAAAAACACAACTGGTGGAAAAAGGGGCAATCCTAGCACCAAGCGGCCCCCACAAAACATCAAGGTCGTAGACTGCTTGATGAGCCCGTAGATGGAAAATGTTCATGGACTTTTTTATTTTGACATTAACCCACAAGGGTCAGTAAGGGGGAAGTAGGTGAAATGCTAGTGAGTCGAAAGTATTTTTTTCATTTTCAATTGTTAGAATTTAGGAAATTAGGCAATCAGAGAGTGCCATACGATGATAGCATCATGTGGCACTCTCTGATTGCCTCATTTTATAAATTTGTACCGTAGTGTAAACATTACCTGATTTCAGCTGACACTGGGTCACAAAGGGTGTGGTAGAGCATCATTTGTTATTTAACACCATGGATGATGAGAGGCTGATGCAGAGGTCCAGATTTACCCCATCCTGAATGGTACTCCACAATCTTTTTATAAGGAAAACGACAGAAAGGACAGAGTGCATCCATAAAAGGACATCCTTATGTGAGTTATCTGTGGTAGCTGAACCGCTCCGGTGGCTGCACTAGAACTGGAATGGATGCAGCGTGAGAACGGGTTTACCCTTAAGTAACCCTTGTGCTATCTTGTGGGGTCCAGATGACCCCACTTTTGGTGTAAACATGCCTAGGATAGAACAAGGGTTAAGTATTGCTATAGTGTGCAATACAACCTGACGCCTGCAGCACGCCCATAGATAAAACTGTGCATATAGATTTTCGCCTAACGGACAGATCAGGCTGTTTACAATCTTATACTTACCTGCAAGCCTCCTACACACCCAGCACAGATTTCCCCATTCTTCACCCGCAGACAGCCGGTATCCACCCATAAAGGCAATTACTAACATCTATAGTTGGACGGAAGAGCATCACCCGTACGTCACAAGTGTTTATAACTTACATTATCCTTACAAATGATTCATGACACATTTACCACATGCAGGACAATACTTTCCATTTTCATGACATTCCCTGAGGTGGCCCTACAAACCTCAAACTACACCTGCGCTCCTCTACATGTCCATCATGGACTAGGACAACCTAAAAACCACCAGCATGCGTACGAGTCAACCCCCTGTACGGGTCTAAACCAGGGGTGTCAAAGTCAATCGCATAGGGGGCCAAAATACAAAACACACCTTAGGTCGTGGGCCGAACAAGATAAACATTTATCCAATTTTTAACAATTTTTAAAACTTTAAAGCCGTAACTTTTTTACATAATTATAAATAATAAAAAGACGGAATATTATTCCAGAAGAAATCAATTTAAAACTTAAATAACTTTCAGTATTTTACTCTCCATAAAAATATATTTTGTCAAAATATACAAATTAAAAATAAGCGCAAGATAACATCGGGCCATTAATAACAACAAAATAAAATGATCTGGAGGGCGGGATAGGATTACCCGGAGGGCCGGGTCCGGCCCCCGGCCTTGACTTTGACACATGTGGACTAAGGCTTCACTGCTGTCCTGTAATTGTGGATTTTTTCCTCAGAAAGTATCCAATTTTTAACTGACAAGGAAGCAAATGAGATCTCTCCAAGTGCTCTTTGCACAGACAAGGAGAGCAGTTTTCAAAGAGTTCTCTGAGACTTTTGCCGAAAAACTGTTTGCCCGCGGATGTGCTACAGCACGAACTAAAAGAAAATACAAGCAGCAGCATAAATAGATGTTTTCTCAGCAGTGTTAGTGTCACTGTCACACTGTGAGGTTCTGGATTATTCTAACTGCTCCGACAAAACAGCCATCAAGTGAGGAGATGGAAAAGAAACGTCTTACACATTCATCTCTTTAAAGTGCCCATAAATTCAGCTCAGAAATACATGATTACAGTGCAGAAGTGTCACCTGCAGTGCCTTTCTGTTCACAGCTTGTTTTCAGAGCTGATAGTCACTTACAATTCTCAAATATCTGCTATCAAGAACAGAAATAGGGAATTCTGAAACATAATATGTCACCTTTAAGTAGCGACCTGTCCACGGTGTACCCGGCCTCTCCTAACTCAGTGACAGTAATGGGCCCTGGCCACCCTGCAACCCTCAACAAGATGAAGAGGAAATAGAAAATCAATAGATGAGCGTTCCCTTTAAGGTAGGGCAGGAATTGCTGGTCAATAGAACAGCCAGGAGGATATTCAATCTAGTCTTTCAGTTTTATTTTTTTATATATTTATTTACCGGGGCTGTATTTCACTTTTAAACACTTACAGGCGATTAGAATCAGGGATGCCTTTGCAGTTCAGTACAGCAGCCAACCTTTATTTCATATAAAATTAAACAAACAACACTCTTTTTTCTAAAGCTCAACTCTACATCCACTAAAAAATACAGAAACAAACAGCTGCAGCTTTCGATTTCTACGACTGAGTGGCAGCGTTTAAATGTTTTATTTATAAAAGAGATGAGAATTTCAGAAATAACATCCCAGTTTTTCCTTTTCTGTGACAGTGGCAGCCCACAGAAATGAATGTATGAACATTGACAGTCAGATAGGTTTCCTCACTCAGCCTTTCACAATGATCACAACAATACTGTAATCAGAGCAGTCATTCAAGCCTGCTTCAGTAGTTAGTCTGCACCAGCTTCTAGATATGATCATCCATTCAAGAGAAAAGACACGTAGCCACAGGGGGAGAGATAACAGCAGAAATAACAAAGACAACAAATCACAATAATGCATGCAAAGACATCTAAAGGATGAGCATATCCAGTAAAACTCTTAATTCCAAGTCTTTAATCATGTTAACGAGGAACAATTCCCAGATCCTTGGGTCTGGTCGTATGAACTAAATGAAAACAGATGAAAAATATACTGGAAAGAAATGGGCATTTTGCCATGGATTTATAAGCTTTCTTTGGCCTCTTAAAGCTCACTCTCACAGCTGTTAGATAACAAATATCAAGTAGCTGAGAAAGAGTATAAGAGTGTATTCAGACAGGACATATTTGGTTTGCTTAAACTAAACCAGAGTTCGTTTCCCCCAATAATCTGGAACACATTTTCTGTCTAAATTCATCCAAGTGGAACCTGGTCCAGCACCAGGAACCGCTCTCAGACCCATCTTTTGATGTGGTCTCAATTTGTTTCTGATCAGGGTGATTTCCAGTTCACTCTGAGATTCTTCAGGCTGAATAGGAAAATACTGAACCAAAATGGCCACTGTAGAGTAGCGTAGCAACAATGAGGCACAGCAACTCATTGAAGTTTGGTTTAATGAATGGAGGTTCATTAACGTCATACACGTTGCTTCTCACTGTTTTCTTGGCAATCTATATGTCATAAACACTTACCAGAGTAACTTCTTAGCCGTCTTCTCCTCAGCAGCCGCCTTGTAGAATGCCTTTACCGTAAAAAAATAAATAAAATTGTACCTGATGTTGATACAGACATTCAAAATTGGTCAGCAAAATATAAAGTTTAAATAAGTGAACTAAATTCTCCCCCTCTCCCTTCATTTGGCCCTAAAACGGAGAGTTGTGAAAAAATTAGTGTGTCATGATTCGGACGTCGCTTTCGTTCGCTGACGTCACCAATAATCGCCGGTCCACCAGCTTTAGCGCAGAACTTTCAGAGCTTGAATATACATAACAGTGGTTTTATAACTTTAAAAAGGTCATACTACAACAAAAAATCATTACTTACATTTAAATGTAAAAATCTGTTCTTCAGAGCGCACCCACATAAAGAAAAGCGCTTCTCAGCAGAGGTGGGACCAAGTCATTGTTTTGCAAGTCCGAGTCAAGTCCCAAGTCTTTGTCCTCAAGTCCGAGTCAAGTCCCAAGTCAAAAGCACTCAAGTCCCAAGTCGAGTCACAAGTCAACACCAACAAGTCTCAAGTCGAGTCACAAGTCCTACTATTAATGTTTCAAGTCATTTCAAGTCATTTAATAAACAATGTGATATTAGTTACACAGATTATATGTGCTTTTAAGAACTGCATTTTGAAAGCATTTTAGCTAAATTCCCACAATTTCTCTATAACAAAAACGCAGTTAACCACATTTGAAATGAGGTTAGATGGAGACAGCAGGGAACCAGGGTAGTCTGGATATTTAA